>NC_056725.1:244960865-245013357 GCF_019279795.1 Protopterus annectens | reverse complement strand
AGGTACCCGAATTGGCAAGGTTTACTAGGCTAATGACCACAGGGACCTTTTTTAGTCTAGCCATGCATTCCAAATCGCTGATCAGTTCTGATACCCTTGATAAATGTAAGCAAGGGCTTGGGAGATGAAATATTTACAAACTAGGACACGGGAGATGAACCATTTACAGGTTGCTTGTGTCCATTAGATACTTAAGTTCCATACCAGGGCTGAATTTTCTGTTTCCCATCCAGTTGTCATATGGGTTTGTACCTAACCTCTTGAGTTTGTTAGCAATGCCCAAGTGAGGTATTGGGTCAAATGCCTTGCAATTGTGTTAGGGAGGAACTCTGCTACACATTGATGGGGAGCCTGTTCCAGAGATACGGTAGTCTCTGGGATGCATGCATGTCTCTCCACCAAGTCCTGTTTACAACACAGGCAAGGTTTAAGTCTTTAGAATGGGTAATTCTGGTGCTATTTGATTTTTTCCTATGCAGGAGGTCCATCAGAGTGGGATCTGACCATGCCCTGCATGCCAGGCATAGATCATCCCTCAAAAGCCTGTAGGAGAGAGAGAATACAGGGCTAGGACCTTGAGGCAGTCTGCATAAGATGCTTTATTTATGCCTTGTATTCTTTTAGTGAGAAACCTCTGTGGACATTCCAATTCTTGGATATGACTGGTTAGGTACATACCAAAGGGGGCACTATACTCAAGGATAGGTCTGATGAATACCGAATAAAGTGGAACAGTGAATCCTCAGACTTAGATGCCATACATTTGCTTATATGTTGTGCAACATAGAATGATTTCCTAACTACTTTAGACACATGATGGTTAAAGGCTAGATTACTGTCTATGTGTGTCCCTAAGTCCCTAACTACTGGGTCAACTCTAAGGGGTGTGTTGTAAGTATGATAGTTTTTCAGGGGTGGATGACTTTGTGAAGGATGCTATTATGCACTTCTTGGCATTCGGTTTTAGTCCGTGGCTCTGACACAAGTTGTTTGTCTGTGTCAGCCCTTCCTGTAGAACATTTGTGTCAGTGTGGGATTCAGTTCGTTCTTCTTTCAGCTTTTCCCAGTTAAGGGTCGCCACAGCGGAACTCCGGTCCACTAATGACTGGCAGTAGATTTTTTACGGGTGCCGAGGTGCCAGCTCGAAGTCCAACCTTCAGCAAAAGCACGCCCATTTTATGCATGTCTTTCGAACGCGAGGAGGACATAAAGACTCCACACAGAAGGCACTCCAGCCGAGAATCAAACGGGAGAACCTCATGCTGTGAGGCAACAACGCTACCACTGGACCACTGCAGCTTTAGTGTGGGATTCAGTGACAGCACCTAATTTGCAATAATCTGCAAATTTAGTCAGCCAGAGACCAGTGATATTGGCTTTGAGTTCTGCCAATGATTGGCAGTAGATTTTTTACGAGTGCCGAAGTGCCAGCTCGACGTCCAACCTTCAGCAAAGGTACGCCCAATTTATGCATGTCTTTTGAACGCCACTTGATCGCAAGGAGAACATGCAAACTCCACACAGAAGGCGCTCCAGCCGAGAATCGAACAGGAGAACTTCTTGCTGTGAGGCAACAATGCTACCGCTGCACCACCGTGGCTTCAGTGTGGGATACAGTGACAGCTCCTAATTTGCAATAATCTGCAAATTTAGTCAGCCAGAGACCAGTGATATTGGCTTGAGTTCAGAGAAGTAAATACCAAAAAGGAACTGTCCAATGTCTGATCCCTGAGAGACTCCACTTGTGACTGGCTTCTTTGTAGAGGTAGACTGCAAACTTTTAACTTCCTGGGTCCTATCTGTGAGTCATTTGGCTATACACTGGGTGAAATGTGGGTTTGTACCTGACCTCTTGAGTTTGTCAACAATGCCTG
Source organism: Protopterus annectens (assembly GCF_019279795.1). Classification (NCBI taxonomy): domain Eukaryota; kingdom Metazoa; phylum Chordata; order Ceratodontiformes; family Protopteridae; genus Protopterus; species Protopterus annectens. The sequence goes on along the minus strand of NC_056725.1, from coordinate 245,011,483 downwards.
AGTGAGGTATTGGGTCAAATGCCTTGGCCAGGTCAAAGTAGGCAGTGTGTACCATTTTGCCCTCATCCATTGCTGTGGTGATCTTCTCAAATAAGTCAATCAGGTTGAGTAGGCATGACCTGCAGTTGACGAAACCAAACTGGGTTGGGTCCAGTGTCTGAAGGTTTACTATATCCCTATCGATCTTTCCCATGATATTGCTTTCCATAGCTTTATAAATAAGACGAGTGAGACTTATGGGTCTGTAGTTTCCAGGGTCTGTATATGACCCACCTTTCTGCAGAGAGATGAATGTTGCTGTTCCCTATTAATGAGGCACAAAGCCTATTTGGAGGCTACAGTTAAATAGCAATTCCAGAAGGCCTGCTAGATCATGTTTCATGCTATTTAAAAGGCATCCTGGAATATTGTCTGGGCCCTTTGATGCAGTGTTCTTGGCCTTAGGGAGAGAGCATTAAGGACATGTTCCTTAGTGATAGCAGGGGGAGTTATATTTGATGGTATTTCTGAGGGAATATTGAGAGCTGGGCTAGAGGGGTAAAGTTAAAGCTGAATTTATTGGCCAGTATGTTTGCTATATCTTCTGGCTCCATTTACAATGAGCTCTGCACATAATTATGTATTGCTTTTGAGGTTGTGGACATAGCTAAAAAATACCTTGTGGTTGTCCTTGGCCTGGGAGGCCAAATATACCTCACATTTGGCTTTCGTAGACTTTATTTGTCCACTGAGTTGTCTGCATAGTTTGATGAGAGTGCTTTTATCCTGCTGGGTGCTGTACCTCCTAATTTTAGCCATGATTTTCTTCCTTCTGTTATATGGCCTATTTATTTTGTGATTCCACCAGGCTGGCTTGTTTTTTGAGTTAGTTCTGTACTTCTTCCTGGTATATGCAGCTACCTCTGTGCAGCTATTAACATGCTTGTGCATGGTTTCTGGCAGCCTGACAAGCCTCACTGAATAAGGATTTGGGACTTGGTTGATGACGTGCTGCAGCTGGTCATGGACAGATGGATTCAGCCAGTCAAAGACTCTCTTCAGCGTGTTCAAGACATGCTGTCCCAAGTGATGTCAAACACTAAACCAACACAGGTCCCTTTTTCCTCAGCATTGGGGTTCTCCACTGCACCACCATCTGGCAGTGGAAAAGTTTGATCATCTGTGGACTGGGACTCCTTTTGACATCTGCTCAGCCCTTCTCACCATATCCTTTCTCCTACTTTCTCTTACTGATTTTCCACCCACACTACCTTCTTCGATAAACCGCCAAATACATCCAGCCCCTCTTTTCCCATCTCCTCCAGCACAGTCTTCTTGATGTGTTCTTGCTGCAACTCCCTCTTTGTTGTGTCTGCCCTTTTCAGTGTTTCCTGTTGTGATGACTGGGGAGAGATGGGCGAAGGCTGACAGCCTAGTTCATAGGTTCATAGGCTCATAGGTTGATACTAGGCTATCTGCCCTAGGGCATTTACAAGCCTATCCAGAGTGTGTTTGGCTTTTGCCACCCTTCTTAGATTAGTTGACTGTGCCTCTGTATAGTAGGTCACAGAAGATAGCCCATTTAAGGTTAGTTTATCATGCCTCTGTCTAGCAGTGACAAAGAAGAGATCCCAGGGGTAAATTTACGATCTCCCATCCAAACGTCAAGATTCTTCTTGAAGAGGGTCATTGAGGGGCTCTGTCTAACATGGATTGGGATTTTGTTCCAGAGTGGATATGAATCTGTCCCTCCAACATGTTTTATTTATTTCTGTGCTGAGGTTTAAGTCACTGGAGTGTGTAGTTCTGATGGATTTGGATTTCTTGAGGTGGAGCATGTCCATTAGTTCTGGGTTGGACATGGCTTTATACGTCAGGCACAGATCGCCTCTGAGTAGGCAGTAAGCAACTGAGTAGAGCTGGAGTTTCTTTAGCCTAACTGCATAGGGCATCTGTTTGAGTCCCTTGATCCTCTTGGTGAGGTACTTTTGGGGTCTTTCTAGTTGTAGCAGGTGTTGGGTAAGGTACATCCCAAATGGGGCATTGTATTCAATTATGGGCCTGATGAGTGATGAGTAGAGGGGCACAATGACCTCTCTTGATCTAGATGTGAACCCCTTTGTGATAAGGTGGGCTATATAGAATGTCTTTCTAACCACTTTGGCAATGTGATTGTCAAAGGAGAGATTGCAATCTACTTGAGTCCCCAAATCCCTAATTACTTCTTCTGTACTTAATGGATTACCACCATGTAGTAATTTGTGGGCACTTTGTTTTTCCCAAAGGGGATGACTATGCACTTTTTGGCATTTAGCTTTAGGCCATGGCTCTGGCACCAGTTATCCGTCTCTGTGAGACCTTTTTGGAGGATGCTTGTGTCAGCCAGCGAGTTGATTATGGCCCCCAGTTTGCAGTCATCTGCAAACTTTGTCAGCCATAGTCCTCCTGTGTTAGCCTGTACCTCAGAGAAATATATACCGAACAAGAGAGGTCCCAGGACTGAGCTTTGTGGGACGCCACTTGTAACTGGTTTAGAGTCTGACATGGCACCTGCAATTCTGACCATGTGGGTTCTATCCCTAAGCCAGTTTGCAACCCATCTTGTGACATAGGGGTTGATATTTAAGCTGGTGAGCTTATTTATGATTCCCGAGTGGGGTATTGTGTCGAAGGCTTTTGCAAGGTCAAGGTAGGCTGTGTGGACTACCTTCTCTTCGTCTATGGCCTTGGTGATTGTTTCAAAGAAATTGACCAGGTTCAAGAGGCAAAATCTGCCCTTAACAAAGCCAAATTGGGTAAGATCCAGTGTTTGGAGGTTCCCAATGTCTTTGTTTATGAGTTCCATGATGATACGCTCCATAGCTTTGCAGACCAGGCTAGTTAGGCTTATAGGGCGATAGTTTCCGGGCTCTGTTATGGCACCACCTTTATGGAGTGGGACCACTGTTGCTGTACGCCATTCTTTGGATACATATCCTGTTGTAAGGCTAAGACTGAACAGTGATTTTAAGTGAGGGTTCAGTTCTTCTTGGAGCTCATGTAAAATGCAGCCCGGGACACCGTCCGGTCCCATTGATGCTGTGTTTTTTGTTTTGAAGAGGGCAGCTCTCACCTGTGCATCTGTGATGTCAGGGAGGCTACACTCTGTTGGGATAGTCATTTGCTGATTTGGGGGGGGGGGAGTTTGCACTGAACCTGTCTGCCAGGATGTTGGCAATGTCTGTAGGTTCAGTGTATTTTTTGTCATTTTGCACTAACTCAGAGCATATCTGAGAGTTTCCACCCAGGTTTCTGACATAACTAAAGAAAGCCTTGTGATTATCTTTAGCGTCTTGTGCAATTTTTCTTTCGAAGCTAGCCTTAGATGATTTTATGACGGATCGTAGTTTCTTGCTAGTACTGATCAGAGTTGCCTTACCTTTCAGGGATTTTGCTCTATCATGTAGTAGCTTCCTCCTTCTGTTGTACAGCTTATTTATGGCTGGGGTCCACCAGACAGGTCTCCTGCCTATGGAAGAGTGTGTCTTGGTTTTATTTGGGATAGCACGATCCATGCATTCCTGTAGGTATCCATAGAATGCGTTTGTAAAGGATTCTGCAGTTTGGGCCGTATTTTCCACTGGCTCTGGGGCTTTCAAGGATTCCACCTCAGTTTTGAGAAGTGGGAAGTCTGCTTTTGAGAAGTTTTTGACCGTGGTTTCCTTTGCTGGGAGTGGGGATGGGATATGGATGTCCATAGTGATTAATTTATGGTCAGAGCTTACCAATGAGGGGTATACCTCTGGTATGGAACATAGAGTCCACATGTTGGTGATGATCAGGTCCAATATGTTTTTCCCTCTTGTGGGAGTGGTGACCAGTTGTTCCATAGCATTTGAGTTTATAAATTCTAGGAACCGTTGGGCTAGGGTGTTGGGGCTTGAGTAGTGCTCCCAGTCTATGTTTGGGTAGTTAAAGTCACCCAATATAATGGTGTTTGGAGAGACCTTCATATTCTCCAGTGTCTTCAGGAAACAGGAAGTTTAAGAGGAAACTGGAGGACCAGATGGGAAACTGAAAATACACCCCTGGGATCCCATTTGTGTCCCTGCTGGACAGGGGAAACAGGTTCTGACTTTGTGGGAACATAGGCAAAATTCTTGGCTAGGCTTATAAGGGCCAGTAGCCTAGTATCATCCTATGAACCTATGAACCTATAAATCCTTGTTCCTTTAGGTGGCATCTGTTACTACTATGAGTTTTGTAAGATTATGCTCACTCATTCAGAGCTTCCTTGTTGCCTGGCTTGGATTGCTTCTAAAACCATCTTAAAATACAAAGCTGATATAAGTATATTTTTGCACTTGCTCTAACTGTTTCAATGATATTTAACAATTCTGTTCTGCATTTATCTATTTTATTGAATTTATCACTGTTTTTCAGCATGCACTTGTTAAAGAAACTCCATCTGTTTTGCAGAGTTTTTGCATGTTGTGTGTTGTGAACATTTCTCAGGGTTAGTGAACTTATTTCCAAGGATTCTTGACATTGCAGGAACTCTTACTTCTGTGCTAAAGCATTTGTTACTGCACTTGAACTTAAAGCCAGCTGTTTTTTAAATTGAGAGGGTATTTTTGCACTCTAGTGAGGGTAGGGAACTAAATTCTACCCATCCAAGGTGGGAACTAATGATTCATAGCTTTTGTGTTTTTATCTGATTGGCCTGAGGGTTTAACTTTAGAAAAGTCTTTTATCTTGATGGTATAAAAGCGATCCACAATTTCAGCTCCCTGAACTTGCATATAAGCAAATTTCTCAGGTTTAAATCATCTACAGGAAACTCTCTCCATAGTCTCCCAATTGTTAGTATAGATCCTTTATAAAGTCCTTTCATTAGTATAGACCATGTTTAGAGCACTCATTTATACCACACTCCTCCATTTTCTCTTCCCACTGAGAAAACAGGATTTAACCTAACATTATGGATGGACAGTTTCCCTCCATTGCCTCTATCAGCCTGATTGACATGGGTATCTTTAGGCAGTGTAGCAACTGCTTCATGTATACTAACAACCCTCTACTCCTAAATTACCCAAGTACAATTTGTGAGAGATGCATCTACACTAAGAATCTGGAATCCTTGCTCTCTCACACACAGAATAGTAACTCTGAACAGGTTGTCAGTCCACATACTATACCTCCTATGCAAACCATGCTCTCAACACATAAACAACCATACATGGAGGTACTCACCAGAAAACTACCTAAACACCAGCGACCTTCCAAACACAAACATGCTACACCTAACACAGCACCTACAGCACTAAAAGACACATAAAAATACAAGCACCAGAGTCTCACCAAATAAACCCCTAAGGCAAAGCACATCTGAACCAATTTTTTAGTCATAGGTGACTCCATTGTGAGACACGCAGATATCTTACTCACCAACAAGGAGAATGTTATGGTCAGCTGTCTATCAGGTGCCAGGATCCATCAGATCACACATGTTCTCATGTCTCTCAACAAGTACCATTATGACTCCATCATAGTTCATGCTGGTATGAATGACTTAAGACATACTTCCCTGGACTATATGAAGAGAGACATGATTGAGCTCTCTGAATATGTGTCCCGGGCAGGTGTGTTCTTATCCCTGAGCAGCATTCTACCCTCACCTAGGATTATAGCACAAAATAAACAACAAAATGATTCACTTCAACAATCGGCTTAGTTTCTGGTGTCATTCTAAGGGGATCTAGTTCCTGTCAGCCTGGGATGACATGGATGGTAGACCATGCTGCTTTGCCAGAGATGATCTTTACCTGTCTCTTAAGCTTTTGGTTACTGGCTAAGGTATTTGCCTCTCCCATAGAGCCTTTTTTAGGCAAGCTCTCAAGAACGAAATTTCCAATGTAAAAATATCACTCACAAATAAATTTATGGTTATGCTGCTAAATGCTAGGGGTTTAAATCAGAAATTGTACTCTCTGGAAGAACTCCTCTCCTTGGAGGAAGTTGATGTCTGTGCAGTCACAGAAACATGGTCAGGGCCATCTAAGGCTACAATGCCTACCACACTTTCAGACCGCAAAATGATCATGTGAGAACCAAATGAGGAGAAGCATCTATCTTTATCAAAGATAAATACACCTCTAGACTGGTTAGACAGGAAAATTCCATGGAGTTTCTCCATGTTCAACTAACTGTGGGTAAGAACCCCTCCTTCAAAATCACTGTTATCTATAGGCATCCTTCAATGAACCAAGATATCCATGCTGCTTATTTGGACCTACTTGAGTCAATCAAATTACAACCAAACACTCTAGTCATGGGCGATTTTAACTATCCCTCCATTGACTGTAAAACTTAAACGAGTACCAACATGCTCACACAAAGGTTCCTAGACTTTGTTAACACTAATGCCCTGAAACAAATAGTATGCATCCCACAAGGGGTTCAAATATTCTTGACCTGGTCCTTGCCAACATGGGTGACCATTGCATCATCACAAGTATTGCTAAATCCGATCACAAATCAGTCACATTTGAAGTAGCTGCAATACCTGAACCCTTCTTAGGTGAAATCAAGCAAAACTATTTTACCAAAGCTAATTATACCCTCCTAAGGGATGGCATTAATAACTTCTAAGCTCCTGTTCCCACAGATGGCATTGATAACTATACTAAGGTATACACACATGCCCTGTACAAACACTTATACAAATGTATTGACAGCTGTACCTGATAGGATCAAAACAAGATCCTCAAGAAAAAACAAGCCTCCCTGGTGGACACCTAGCATTAATACGTTATACAAGAGGAAGAAGTTGCTGTCTAAGAATAAAAAAGAGAGGTCCCACCACTGGAAGAACACCCTCCTCTGTTTGAACAAACAAATAAGACAATTTGTAAAATCCTCTAAGGGAAACTTCGAAAAGGTTAGCAGCCATAGCCATGGATAACCATAAGGCATTCTCCAGCTATATCCACAACCTAAAAGATAGGACACAGACATCTGCTGAACTAGCTGTGGATGTTATCACACACACTGATCCTCCAAAAATAGCTAATGTATTAGCTGACAGGTTTGTTATCTGTGGTGGTGGTACTGCGGTAGCGTTGTCACCTCTCAGTAAGACGCTGTCCAGTTTGATTCACAGCTAGAGCGTCTTCTGCGTGGAGACATGTGTGAATGGGTATACCTTCGTTGAAAGTTGTGCATCAGGGCTGGTAACTCGGCATGTAAAAATGAACTACCAATCATTAGTGGACCGGAGTTCCACTGTGGCGACCCCTAACCAGGAAAAGCTGAAAGACACAAATTAGCTGACAGGTTTGTTGAAAATTTCACCCCCCTGTCCCCTCCTAACATTCCACAAAACATTCCCTCTACATCTCCCCCACCTTGCATCTCCAAAGACCAAGTCATTAATGCTCTCTTTAAGGCCAAAAACACTGCCTTTATGGGACCAGATGGCATCCCAGGCTGCATTTAAAAGGGTCTAAACATGAGTTAGCAACTCCATTAGGCACTCTCTTCAACCACAGTCTGAGTGTTGGTTTTGTTCCTGCTGAATAGAAAATAGCAACCGTCATCCCGCTTCATAAAGGAAGTACAGTAACATTCTGGGAATTACAGACCCATAATCTTGACCAGCCTTATCTGTAAGGTCATGTAATGAATCATCATGGACTTTATAAATAGGCATATAAGTGATCTCCAAACCCTTGATCTGACACAGTTTGGTTTTGTCAAAGGCAGGTCATGCATGTTAAACCTGGTGGACTTCTTTGAAAATGTCGTCAAAGCCATAGATGAAGGCAAAAATTGAATACAGCCTACCTTGACTTAGCCAAGGACTTCAACACAATTCCACATTTGGGCATCATTGATAAACTTTCCCAGTTGAATATCAACCCTTATGTTTTCAGGTGGGTTGCTAACTGGCTCACTGACAGATCACACTCAGTCAAAGTTGGGGACTTTACCTCAACCAGCAGACCTGTCAGCAGTGTAGTTCCACAGGGGTCAGTGCTGGGCCCCCTGTTGTTTGGAATATACTTCTCAGAAGTTCAGGCCAAAACAGAGGAGCTGTGGCTGACTAAGTCTGCTGATGACTGCAAATTAGGTGCAATCACTGAATCCCCAAACAATGTCAATATATTTCAAGAGGGACTTACACAAACCAAAGATTCATGCCAAAACCATGGACTCAAACTCAATGCTAAAAAATGCATTATCATCCCCTTCGGTAAAAACAATATCCCTAAAGACTATCATATAAATAATAATAATAATAATACCCTAAGTAACAACTCAGTAGTGAGAGACTTGGGAATGCAAGTTGACTGCAGCCTAAACTTTGACCACCATGTATCTACTGTGGTAAGGAAGGCATTATACGTTGCATACCTCGTTAGCAATGGCATTACCTCAAGAGCAAAAGAGGTTACTCACCTGTACTTGACCCTCATCAGACCAGTAATTCAGTACAATGCTCCCTTTGGTATGTACCTTACTAGGCACTTGCAGCAACCTGAGACACCTCAGAGATTTCTAACCAAGAAAATTCAGGGTCTCCAGCATGTCATACATTGACAGACTGAAGTTACGGTCACTGTACTAAGTAGCCTACAGACTACTTAAAGGAGACTTGTGCCTGGCCTATAGAGCAATCTCGGATTCAAACCTAATGGAAATGCTGCACATCCACAAGTCAAATGGTCCAAGGGTAAATTGCTACAGTGACATTAACCTGGCCTGCAACATAAATAGGACCTGTTGGAGAGACAGATATTTTCTCAGAGGTTGCAGCTCCTCTGGAATAGGCTGCCAGTTCACATCAAACAGAGCCCCTCTATGACCCTGTTTAAGCATAGCCTGGATGACTTGATGGGAAAACGTAAAGTCTTGCAGTCATTGCTAACTAAGATCTCCAGTCTAGGGAATATCCTTTATATTGAATTTCTCTAGCTTTATAATGGGTACACATGGCTAGGCTTATAAATACCTTCAAGACAATAGAATAGTAACCAGCTATGAACCTAAGTTAATACTGATAACATACATCAAATTTCTTACTAGGTACAGTATATCATCCTTTAACCACAGAAATTCTTACAGTACTGGTATGCAGCAGTATTCCAGCGCTCACATCTACACAAGTACCCTACTCCATCTTCCTATAAATTCATCCAGCCTTTTCCAGAATTCCCACTTGAGCCTGACTTTCTGGTACAGTTTTCAAAGTGCAACTGAAATAACTTAATTGCAATTGAAATGTATATACATTACATCTTGCATAATTTCTGTACTGTACAACATGAGATAAACACATATACATTTCCTCAATGAAATCAAACAAAAAAAGCTTTATAAGGACATTTCATACCTAGGAGCCAGTATCTGTTCCTCTAAACAGTGTGAAAAGCACACATTAAAGACTGCTGTTGAAATCTTTAAGGTCTTCTTTATTTATGCTTGGGACTAAACTCTTAACACTTCTTTTTTTCTTTTGTTTGGCATTCTCCTCAGATTTCTCTATGACATCATATATTATGCCTGCTTAAAATAGCTTCTCTGGCACTCTGAGGTGTTATTAGCAACTGTGTAGAAATTATTTGATTCAAGAAGACTTGCAGCACATATGAGAAATCTTCCTACCACTGAGATTGTAGTATAATTCATGGTTATGAGGGTGTGTCCTTCAGTATGTAGTCAGATGCTGCAATGCAGTGAGTGATATAAAGCAGAGTCACTGATCAGGAAAAGTGTGTGCTTCTTAGGGCTCCAAAATAAGCAGGTAGTAGCCATACAAGACCCTTGACCATCAAAATGTCCCTTGTATACATCCTCCATACAAGACCCTTGACTTCATCAAAATGTCCCTTGTATACATCCTGCAAAACAATGTAGAATTAAAAAGCAAGCTTGCCAATTTGTATTTTATTTACAGTCTACACTAATAAGAACCATAGTGCTAGGAATGCCTTCAAAATGTACTTTTTTTTAAAAATCAAACCAAGAAGAAACTTTGCAGTGTGGAGGGTGTGGCGTTCACTCATTGAATTGTTATGCACCTAGTTCACTAATAAAAATCAAACTGTCAAATACATACTGCAAAATAATAAAATGGAAGATAGTAGGTAGTCCATAGTTGAGTTAAAAATGAAATTTCCTTTATTGAAACACACAAACAAGCAATTCTAGTTGCGTGTAATGAAAAGCATCAAAAACATGCATTATTTACATATAAGTAGGCTATTCGCAGCAAGGGAGTGGTTACAGAGGGGGGTTCTGTTAAGAGCAATAAAAGCATTAAAACTCATTCCTTTAACCAAGTCCCCCTTCCCCCTTACCACCATAGTGTAATCTGAGATTGTGCTACCTTAGAACTGAAACTAAAAAGCTAGAGATAAATTAAAAAATATATATAATATAAGAACAGCTTATTAAGGCTAACCTACTAAGTCACTTAGCTTTTCAAAGCATTTCATTGCTTGGTGCTTAAAGAGACAGTCCCAGCTATGAAAATTTGGGTCTACCCTACAGCCAAGCAAAGGAACGCCCACTTGACCTCGTCATTCTGATTCCACCCACAGTGTCAGGTAACTTGGAGACATCCTATATACCTTGAGTTGCAATGCTGTTTTGCATCCTAATCACAACTGCGCTTTAGCATTGTGTTCCTACCTCGCTGTTGTTGGACTTAGGCTTTTCTGCATTTGCCTCTTTGCTGCATCTTTCTTCAAATCTTCTTTGCACAGGTAATACATTTTTCGCTGGTGAATCTGTTAATTTTTCTCACAATTGCTACTGGTTATCTTTTTTTTTAATTTATTTATCAATTTCTACAAGTGCCAATATATTGAATCATTTTTTTCTGAGTCACTTTCACTTAACGCTTGCTCAGTTTGTCCCCTTCTGCTCTTTGCATTAAAAACTGTTTTTTTCTTCTGCAGACTTGTTATGTGTTATGACTGTATCAGAATCTCCATGATTTTTTATTATTTTTCCTTGTCCTTTTATTAATAACTTGTGGTTTTCAGGGAAATTAGTGCAGAATCGAAAAGAACTGCAGTCCGTACAATACTGAAAGGCATTTGTGTTTTTGACTTTGTTTCCTTCAGTAAATTAATTCTTATGTCAACTCTGTATTTCCATCATCGTATTGTTTGTGAATAGTAACGTTTAAAAAAAAAGAGTCTCCATTTTAATGTGTTACTTTGTGAAAGTTTCTTGCTCTAAGAAGTTATGAGGTATGCTTCTAGTGTCCATGTCAGAAAATTGCACTTGTCCCAAGTGTTATTTCTTAGATAGTGTGTTTAGCTTTTATGGCAAAATGAATAAAATCTGCACATTTTTTTCCCCATACCCCCACCCCCCCCTCAGCCACCACCAGTTCACACTTTGTCCAGACTTTACACGAGCATCAGAGGAGCTGATGTTGAGCAGAAGCAACATTGCACAACACCTGCTATCTGTTGCTTGCCTTCCCCTCACAATCTTTATTCCTGTAAAGTATCCACAGTCACATCTTTACTACCAGTGTTGCATGTTTCATTAATAACAGCTTATTAAGTGCTCCTGCCTGTAAAACTTTTTTCATTTTATGAAGATCGTACATTGTGTATTGTTGCTATGGTTACCTCAATCAACGATCATTCTGAAAAGGAAAGTTTTACCGGCACTAACAGTCAATAAGCAGTTATTAATAAAGCATTGTCCCCACTTCCATTTATTTTCAAATTAGGTGACATATTGAGGTGGTAGCTGAGGGAGATTCACTTTTACTGTACAGAACAGGTTTATTCATGGAAACTGCAAGTGTTCCTGTGAGCTTAAAGGACGCAGTGTGTTGTACTTGACTAAGTGGAGAGAAGAGTCTCTGGCCTGGGTGTTCGTTCCTATGTGGCAAAGATAGTCAATGCAGCTGACAGTTATTTAAAGTCAGTTATATAAGTTTTAGTTTATCATATGACTAGCAAGTCAAAAAGTGCATCAGCGGCTTAACTCTGCAGTCGTGTGTTACATCTTTCTGTAGCAGGTGCCCATAGGTGGTTTTGGAGCAAATTCTGACTTCATGGTTAAGTTCCTATTTCTAAACTAATAAACTTGGGCTTAATAATTTGCTGTTTCATTTTTTCCCATGTGACTTTACCTTCAGTACATGACTAACTTTTACTTTTTTTTTTTTTTTTACTGACCATGCTGTTGACTACCGTCTACTTTTGTTGACTTGTAGTATGTGCTGGACCATGTTGGACACTGCACCATGAATATCAGATGTGCTATTAGCTAGGTCTTCTGGAGTGACCAGTGTGCAGTCTATCAGCCTATAGCAATTATGAATTTGATTCCCTGTTCATTTGTTATGCTTTCATAGTTTAGCATTTAGTGTAATGTCATCTCTTGATAGATGTCTCTTTCTGACCACTTTCTACCATGGTTATGATTTGGAAAACTGCAGTGCACTTTTGTGGAGGCTTTTGTTAGGTAATACCTGCTGGCACACATTTCAGAAATCAAGGGTGCGCTCCAGCAGGTGCAAGGGGGTGCACTTGCACCCTGCTGAAACATGATTGCTAAGCCATTCATATTCTTTTAATTCACTCTCCTCCTACCACCCAACACTACAACCTGTGAGAGATGCACTTATCTAGCCAAACTGGAGGTAAAGCTCTCTCCAACCAAGACTGAGCCTGACAGTCATTAGGAGAAGGTAAACATTTGCACCACACCACACTCATCACATAGTCTCACTACGTCTACACCACTAAAATCCACACATAGAAACTCAAAAACATTCACAGAGGCTCTCAATAATAATCTGCCTAAGCAACAGAGATCTCCAATGCAGAAACACAAGCAACCTCCATCCCCCAACACAACCCAAATGACACACAGCCCACAGACTCAGTGTGCCACACAAACACAGCCAATAAGGCAAAACAACATACCCAACACACTAGTTATAGGTGACTCTATAGTCAGGCACACTGATGTCCCACTCACCAGGCTAAACAAGGAGAAGGTTACTGTCAGCTGCCTGTTGGGTGCCAGGATCAGCCACATAATCCATGCACTCAGGTCACTCCACAACAAGTACAAATATGACTCTGTCATCATCCATGTTGGTGTGAATGACCTGAGACGTACCTCCCTGGACTACATGAAAAGAGACATGGAAGAGCTCTCTAATCTTGTAGCCCAGGCAGGTATGACCCTAGCCCTGAGTAGCATTCTGCCATCACCCAGAATGATACCGCAGTACAAGGACAAAATGATTGACTTCAACAATTGGCTAAGCTTCTGTTGTCATTTTAAGGGGATCCAGTATCTGTCTGCTTGGGATGACATGGTCAACACACCATGATGCTTTGCCACAGATGGCCTGCACCTGTCGCCCCTGGGATTCCGGATACTGGCTAAGGCTCTTGCTGCCCCTATAGTGCCTTTTTTAGGCAGGATTCAAGTAACAAATTCACCACCATAACAGGAACAAGCAAGCAAAAACTGAGGGTGATGCTACTCAATGCTAGAAGTCTAAATTTCAAAATGCACTCACTCGAGGCACTCCCTAAAATGGAGAACATCGATATCTGTGCAGTGACTGAGACCTGGTTCAAGGCTCCAGAGAGCACCACTGCACTACCAGGCTATAACTCATACCACATTTTTCAGCCATGTAACCTGGACTAAAACACCAAAGGTGGGGGTGTGTCCATATTCATTAAGGATATCCACACCTCCAGGCTAGTTGCTCAGCATAATGCATCTGAGGTTATCCAAGTGCAACTAATTCTTGGCAAAACTGTAATCCAAATTGTAGCTTGCTACAGATCTCCCATCATGCTCCAGGATTTCCACTCCTCTTTTCTTGATGTACTGGAAAATATTAGGGTTCAACCAAACACTCTAATAATGGGTGACTTCAACTACCCCAACATTAACTGGGAAAACTACTCATGTACCAACTCCTTAGCGCAATGCTTTCTGGAATTCATAAACTCCAATGCACTAGATCAACTTATCCACATCCCCACCAGGGGCAACAATATCCTAGACCTAGTCATTACCAACATGAGTGACCGGTGTTCCAGACCTGAAGTCAACTCCTCGTTGGTCCGATCCGACCATAAGCTAATCACCCTTGATATCCACATCCCACCCGCACCCCCCGTTAAGGAAACCACAGTAAAACATTTCTCCAAAGCCAACTTCATGCTTCTTAAGACAGAAGTAGTGAACTTCATGACACCCATGCAGATGGACAATACAGTTACAACTGCTGAATCCTACACAAATACACTTTATAAGCACTTACATGAGTGCATCGATCATGCTATCCCAAACAGAATACTATCCTCCAAAAAAAGGAAGCCAATCTGGTGGTCCCCTGCCATAAACAAACTGTACAACAGAAGGAAGAAACTGTTGCAAAAGAGAGTAAAATCCCATGAGTGGAGGAGCTCCCTGGTCAGCCTCCGTAAGAAGCTGAGATCCCTTATAAGATCCTCCAAAGTTAGCTACGAAAATAAAATGACCACTATTTCCAAGGACACCAACAAAGCATTCTACAGCTATGTCAAGAATCTCAATGGCAACACCCAGATCTGCTTTGAGTTACAGCACAAAGGCATGACAATTACAGAACCAACTGATATTGCCAACATCCTGGCAGATAGGTTCAGTGCTAACTTTACCCCTTTCACCCCCTAAAGGGCCCATATCTATACAGGAAGAATGCAGAGTCCCTGTAATCACAACTACGCAGGTGAAAGCTGCACTATCAAAAGCCTAAAACACAGCATCCATGGGACCGGACAACATCCCAGGCTGCATTTTACACGAACTTCAGAATGAACTGGCTCCTCACTTAAGCACCATGTTCAATAATAGCCTCGCATCAGGCTTCATGCCCACTGAATGGTGCACAGCAACAGTTATCCCACTCCACAAAGGGGGAGCCACCACTGATCCCGGGAACTATAGACCTATTAGCCTGATGAGCCTGGTCAGCAAGGCCATGGAACGTATCATCATGGAACTCATAAACAAAGACATTGGTAACCTCCAAACTCTGGATCCCACCCAGTTCGGGTTTGTGAAAGGCAGATCATGCCTCCTGAACCTGATCGACTTCTTTGAGGCAGTCACCAAAGCCGTAGATGAGAGTAAGGTGGTTCACACAGCCTATCTTGACCTCGCCAAGGCTTTTGACACCATCCCCCATTCTGGAATTATAGCTATACTCAATAAACTAGGCATAAATCCCTATGTCACAAGATGGGTTGCCATCTGGCTCACTGACAGAACCCACACTGTAAAAGTTGCAGACTCCAAATCTGACCTCAAACCAGTGACAAGTGGAGTACCACAGAGTTCCGTCCTGGGACTGCTCCTGTTTGGTATCTACTTCTCTGAAGTACAGGCTAACACAGAAGGCCTCTGGCTAACGAAGTTCGCAGATGACTGCAAACTAGGAGCCATCGTCAAGTCCCCAAATGATGTGAACATCCTACAGAAGGGCCTCTCTGAGACAGATGCCTGGTGTCAGAGCCATGGCCTCAAGCTCAATGCCAAAAAATGCAGTGGCATCCCCTTTGGTAAAAGCTCTGTACCCATGAACTACCACATAGGCAGCAATCTACTTAACACCGAATGCGTGATAAGAGACCTTGGGACCCAGGTGGCCAGTAGTCTCTCCTTTGATAGTCATATCGCCACAGTAGTCAGGAAGTCCTTCTACGTGGCACACCTCATCATAAAAGGGTTCTCATCCAGGAAAAAAGAGGTCATTGTTCCCCTTTACTCATTAGACCCATTATAGAGTTCAACGCCCCTTTTGGAATGTACCTCACAGGACATCTGCAGCAGCTGGAAAGGCCACAGAATTACCTCACAAAGAGGATTACTGGACTCAAAGAAATGCCCTACACTGACCGTTTCAAAATACTCCAGCTTTACTCCGTAGCATATCGCCTACTCCGAGGTGATCTCTGCCTAACATATAAAGCTTTGTCAAACCCAGAGCTGTTGGACATGCTACACCTAAAGAAATCTCAATCCTTCCGAGCTACACACTCTAGGGACCTAAACCTTGTCACCACAATAAACAGGACAAGCTGGAGGGATAGATTTCTATCCCAGAGTCTTCCCATACTCTGGAACAGGCTACCCATCTATGTCAAGCAAAGTTCTTCATTAGCACTCTTCAAGAAAAATCTTGATGAGTGGATGGGAAATAGGAAATACACCTCGGGGATCACTTCTGTGTCTCTGCTCGACAGTGGCACAGGAAAATAACTTTCTTGGGTGGCTATCCCAGAGTCTTCCCATACTCTGGAACAGGCTACCCATCTATGTCAAGCAAAGTTCTTCATTAGCACTCTTCAAGAAAAATCTTGATGAGTGGATGGGAAATAGGAAATACACCCCGGGGATCACTTCTGTGTCTCTGCTCGACAGTGGCACAGGAAAATAACTTTCTTGGGTGGCATAAGCCAGGGAACCTTGTTGGCTAGGCTTACGTAGGCCCTTGGACCAATAGCCTAGCACCTACCTATGAGCCTATGAACCTATAAAAATATTTTTTTAGGGAGTTCTTTGTTAACAATGACCTTTGTATCCAGTTGCACAGACGCTTCTATATGACAGATGGTTTACATCTTCATATTCCGTGCCCACATAGACTTTGAATTGCAGAAGACATTTTGCCTGCAGATGAAGGCAGAAGTGAGAGGCAGGTGTGTGCGTGTGTGGATGTAATAAGAAGGTAGTTAGGGGTCTGTATGAGTGTATGTAAGAAATAGGTAGTTAAAGGTAAGGGTGTGTGTGTGTGTGTGTGTGTGTGTGTGTGTGTGTGTGTGTGTGTGTGTGTGTGTGTGTGGGTGTGTGCGTGTGCGTGTGTGTGTAAGTAGGTAGGTCTGTGTGTGTGTGTGTTTGTAAGAGGGGGATAGGGGTATGTGTGTGTATATGTGTGCAAGTAAGAAAGCGGGTAGGAGTGTGTGTAAGAGGGGTCATGCCTTTCAATTATACAGATTTTTGCCTCATATGTTTGGTTTGGTTTGCATAAAATTGTGTTTTTTTTTTCATGTGAATCATTGAGGATTGAAGTCAGAAAATAATTGCAGACAGTTGATTTTCAGACTTCACACCATCAGAAAATGCATACTAATGCAAACCTTGTTGTTCTATCAACTTTTTAAGGAAGTAGGGCATGTATGTGTGTATCATACTTCTCAACTGTACAGATTTTCACAGAATGTCCAGATTTTTGAATTATATTTTTAGGCTGTTCCTCAAAATTTCTATTCTTTATTTTTTGTCAAATCACTGGGCTGAGCAAAGGTTTAAATTTAGTAAAGAATGACATGCATTTGAATTTCAGACTTCATATCCTTTAGAAAAGGCATTCTAGCACATATTCTGTTATTCTAGCAATTTTCTATGTGTTTTTATTTTTGTCCCTTCGTCCCCAACAGTATAGCAGGCTTTGTCCAGATTTCTTGTGCTAAGACATTGAGTGGTGTGGTGTGTGTGTGTGTGTGTGTGTGTGTGTGTGTGTGTGTGTGTGTGTGTGTGTGTGTGTGTGTGTGTGTGTGTCTGTCTGTGTGTGTCTGTGTGTGTGTCTGTGTGTGTGTGATGCTCTAACTGGGTTTATATGGTGTATTATTTCAAAGAGCATTATCAAGGATTTGAGAGCTTCGAAGGAAGACACGTTTACTGCTACTCATGCTAAGTCTGCATAAAATGTGCAACTGATTTGTTTAGCAAATGGTATCACAATTTTGGTATACAACTTTATAGCAGTGTCAGCATCACAGCAGGTAGCATACTTGCATCTTGATGTAGAAGCCTGTAGGTTCCACTCACACAGCATGTGGATTTGTATTTTAAGGGTTGGGTTGATGCATTCCTGAGTATGTCCTCCTTTGGATGAGATGGCTAGTAACTATGAACCTGTTATTCTGCTTGACACCCTTTCCCTATTGCAATATACCAGTATACCATTTTTTCATGGAACATAGGCAATTTATTCTTTAAGCGCAGCATGGCACAGAATTCGCAGATGACACACTGAAATATGAAGTTGTTTTCTAGCAACAAACTCTTCATTAGTATCAGATCTCTTTAATGTGGAATTAGAAAGATCACTATTACTTATGCAAAGATTGTGCATATCGACCGATATTAGTGTATTGTAATAACAGAAGTTGAAGTGGCCTTTAATGGTCTGAACATGGGCAGTTTGTCATTATTAGTTCATAGGTTTTGTTTCATTGCTTACTGGAAAAATGTACAAAACTCTACATTTAAAACCCACTAACAAGCGGTGCTGTATAATACAAGGAATATTACTCAATTGTTATGTATTATAATTAATTCAGGCCAAAAGATGAATCAAAGAACTTTTGCATGGTAGCTAAAAATGTATGCAAGGGGCCAATCATATGCAAACAACCCAAAGGTACCATCACCTAGCAGTGGCCAGATGCTTTTTCTTTGAATGCAGGTTTCAATTTAGTTTCACTGACTATGCGTTTCAAAGGTAGAGAAGTTTTAATGCTAAGTCTGTCATCATTCTAAGCCTATTTTTGGGTTACCAAATGTCTATTAGTGTCTGTGCTATAACATCTGAAATAAAAGTTGTAGATTAAATCCAAATACCTGTAATCATTGCAGAAGTAAAGCATTAAAAAGGTAGCACCCTGAGATTTTTGAACAGCGTTTATGGCAACCAGGGAGAAATGGCCAAGCAATGAGACACTGGAATGGGTGTGAGGGTCTGAGTGGTGTGGGTTTGGTCTTTGCAGCTCCCTGCAAAAAATCCTCCAGGCTCCCCCTGTCAGCAGTGTGCCATGGGTTTGATATAGCTCTGTACTGTTAACACATGGAATAAGATGGTACACACGAATGGATGAATTCTGAATTAAATCGGTTTATTTCTGTAGGGAAGGTGTGAGAATATAACACGTTGGACTTTATCGGTTTGGTGTGACAACATTTTTTGGAATATTTATAACACATTTGTTGCAGAGACTACAGCTGATTGTGTTCACTACCATTTCAGAGGTACAAGTCAGCCTGAGGTTTAAAGTGATTATGTCTTATGTAATACCTTATTTTACCCCAAAACTTTTTGTTCCAAGACCATTGTTAGCCACTTCTGGAATTAAGTTCATTGGGTACAGGGTGTTGGGTGAGGAAACACAGCTGAATGATGTAGTAAGCATGACTGATAAAGAGAGTTGCAATGCCAGCATGTGATCAACTTGAGGCATCTCTATCATACCATAATTTTAGTGTTCATTCTGATACGCAAGTATATAGTTGTGGTACTCTGTGTCAGCCTCCACAAGGTCTCCTAACAGGGCCACAAACTTCACGATCCCTCTAGGAATGTACAGCTGCTACCTTTAGGTATCCTTCAGTTGGCTTGCAACTAATTTAATATGTTTCTGAAAAGATGATTGCTGGTATTGTACTCTAAAATGAAACTCCTGTTTTTTTTCTCATTTAAAGGGTTTTAAGAGATGTGTGCTATAGACATGGTATTAATACCATTACCAATTACACAAATCTTAAAAATATTATATCCCTTTTGCAAGGAATCTATTTATGCACTTAGGCCTTCTCATCATCATCCCTTTCAGCCAAGGGAATGCTTTGTTATGTGTCACCTGGCTCAGAGCTGGCCAGCCAAAAGGCCATCATTTAGCCAACTATCGTGGTGCTTTGTCTTGTATTTCCTGCATCATTCCCTGCATGCAAAAAGCCACTCAAGGTGGTTGTCATAACAGTTAATCGTGGAGTCCATTTCTTCACTTCAAAAGTTGTGTCATCTCGAAACAGCCCCACCCACCTCTAACAACGCCCAGGCAGTTGTTTACCTAATCTACATCAGGCAAATTCACATGTCTCCTAGTAAGTGCAGTGCTTCACAAAATCCAACAGACTAGCATGTTTTACTCCTTCATTCCTTTTGCACCATGACAGGTTGCTCCAATGCTTGTTAGTGTCTTGCATTACTGTAATTGGCTTGATAAGAGATGTGTAAAAGTGTATAGTTACTTCTCTGTCATATATTCCAGTTTCACAGTGGATCAGGTGAGCAACTCTGTATGCCTTGTGATCACCTACTGCAGACGTATTGAATGACAGGTCATCATCTGCACGGACTTTAGTCTGTTAGTTCTTGCCCTCACTAGTGCACAAAGCTAGTGAAGAATCCAATTGAGGGAATGTTGCATTTTTTTGGTGCATCCGGTTTGATCTTTACACTGCAGTAGGTTCCTTCTAACCATACATGCAGAAAGCTTGACGTTCTTGCCACATTTTATTGTGGTTGTTTTTATAGCTGTTAGTGAAGTGCTAATTGTTCTGGTGGTGACACTTTCTGGTTTTAAGAGCTATGTGTAATGTGACCACAAAATGCCCAGTTTGGATACTTGCTTTACATCCCTGTATTGTTTAGAGACCTCCCATTTATGAGTATTGCTCAGTTTGCACTGCTTGGGGTACGAGGGTTTTAACAGAGAGAAGAAAACAGCTGGTCTTCTTAAGGTGCTTTCCCTTGCCACTGAGGGGTAAGTTGTTCTTAATCTTTGGATCATTTGTTTCCCTAAGATCATGCTCTGAGCTTACATAAACTCCTTCACCCTGCTCCAGCTCTGTAGTCTGTTGTAACTGGATCTCACACTCCTCCACTACCACAGTGGCATTTTTCACTGGAACCAATACCTCTTATGCTCTGATCACCTTTCCTTTGAGAAAGATCCTTCAATAAGACTTCAAGACCCCTTCCATAGTTTCACCACTCAGAATTGTGCAGTCCTCCAGAAGTAAATCTGAAGTTGACATTGATACAATGATGGGCGAAGTTTCGTAAGGACCCAGATCCAGCGGGGTGGGTGCTTGTCTCCCAGATATGATGCTGATGTATTCTGGACCCTTTGTCTGTCACCTCATTAGATTACATCTCCTTCAATGATTTCTTCAGCCTTGGAACTAGGGCTCCTGTACCCAAGCTTTTCCCGAGTTTTGTCTGTCTCAGAAACAAAGGCTTGAACCTCATCGACTCAGTGTCTTTGCTTCAATTGTCTGAGACACTTAGTCCTCTCTGCACCGCCAAACAGAGGTTGTTGATGGCAATGCTCTGGGGTTGTGCTTGACTCAAAACCTTTTCCCTCAGTCACCTGATGTTGGATAGTTCTGCACCAGCATCTGACTCTAAGCAGAATTACACTGGTCATCAGGGCCAGCCCATGCTGTAGTCCTTGTATCTACAGAGCTTTCCTTGAGACTGATTACAGTTTCTGCTTTTGAGGTCTTTGCCTGCTCTTTTGGTGTAGACAGCCTGATCAGATCTGGCCTTGCCCATACATAGCTGTTTGGGTTCCTGCCCTCCACATTCTGTCACATAAGCACAGCTAGCCCCTCAGTGTCTCGTGATCTAGCGGCAGTCTGCATAGTCAACTCGCGAGCGGCTTCACCATTGTCCATGACCATCACACTGCAAAGGGTGACTGTAAGCATTTGCACAAGAGGAGGCACTTTTTATTCCCTGCAGGAGTCTTTGACAGAGTTTACTGATTTTGATGAATGTGGAGGCTGTCATAGATTACCCCCCCACACACCCCTGAGCATGTCTCCAGTGATTTTTGGTACATTTCTAGCTCACAGCAGGATGTGCCACTGAAGCCTCTGCCCAAAAGCAATTTGTATTCCTTCACTCATTCTTATTGCTGACCATCTATCCCTTGAGTAATCCTGCCCCTGGACATATTTATCTTGTTTTGAAGCATGCATACAAGAAACCGAATGTAACTGAACCACTTCCATGGCAACAGGACAAGATGTTAGTGCCCCTAAAGACTGCCATTTTTGGAGCAAGGTTATGGCTGTACTTCAGTAGTCTCTCCATTCGGACATATTGATCGTTATTTTCAAGCTGTCATCAAACAAACGGAATGTAATGGAACCAATCCCCAATAATCAGGACAAGACGGTAGTGTCCATAAAGACTGTCTGTTTCTCTGGTAGGGTATTGCAGTGAACTTCATTGTGGTGGCACCCACCAAGGGAAACCTTCCTGACAACTAGTTCTACTGTCCATCCCCATAATTGGGAGCATGGGACATTGGGCAGGCTTGGGAAGCAGTTGTATGCTGAAGTCATATCTATTCTACGTGGACTGATTTATCTGGCTTGCATAACATGCTCTGAGGGTTTTGACTCAGGAGCTATGCAGATCCCTCTCTGGATTCTTATCTGTGTAGGAGAGGAAAGCTTCCAACATAATGCTGACCACCTGTCAGTCCTTGTCAAATTTACAGATGATCCTTGTCTCACATGTCACGTTTGGCACATCAAGCGAAACAGGCAGTGGTAAGTTGTCGCATGGCATGCCAGGATGTGAGTCTATGGCTTCACATAACACTTTTAATACATCCTTTGTTAATGTTCCCTAAGATGTATCTACCCTTTTATCATGTCATGTACTCCATCCTCCACCTTTGTTCACAACCAGGAGTCATTGTCAAATTGACCAAGTCAAAGTTTTTGGCAGTTCAAACCATAGAAGTAATTGTAGCCCATCTGGATACCAGGTTATAATTATACTGTCAACTGCAATACAAGATTCCAGCACTTCTGGAGCAGGTAGTAGCGGTACTGCATTGTAAAATGCTTCCAGTTAGGTAGACTTTAAGTCTTCTCAGCTAAATGGCAGCCCCCAATTACCTTAGTAACCCCGTTCCAGGTTTTATATCAGGGTGCTACAAGTGAACATTCAGATCATTGATTGGTGTTAAGTCAACGTATGTAATTTCACTGTCCCTCATGAAAATTAGCAACAGCTTGTTTACAGTGGTGTCTAGACATATCTTCCTATTGACCTTTTGTTCTCTCTTTTCAGCAGTACACTGTTACCATGGATGCTTCTTAACTGGGGGAAGTTTTGAGGAAATACTGTCCGAGTCACTTAGTCCCATTCAGAGGCCAGTCTTCACTTCAGTATCCTGGAGTTCAGGAAGGTTCTCCTATGATTGCAAGCCTTCTGGGACTCCTTTCCAAGGGTGTGATCTCCATCCACATGGCCAGTATGACAGTGGTCTGGTACATCAACAAACTAGGTGAAATCTTGAGAGACTGTGATGGTTTGACACCAGTAGATGTCTTTTTGCCCATGTTGTCATATCAATGCACATACTGGGGAAATATAGTGTTCTAGCAACCAGGTTGAACAGGTCTATCATCCCCCATGACTGGTGCCTCACTCTGTCAGTGGCAGATCAGATTTTCTGTCAGCTGACCATGCTGCGTCAACCACCAACACCAAAAGTAGTAAGTACTTTGCCCTACTCACCCAAGAGGTGTAATCTCCAAGGGATGCTCTCATCCAAACTTGCCCCCCTTTTCTTTGTTCCTATCAACCTAATCTGCTCATCAGAATTTTTCTTCATAAATCCGTATGTTTCAATGCTACACCCATCCTCATTGTTCCCCTTTTCCCTTGACAGGTGTGGTTCCCTTCCTCTGGTCTCATCTGATTACAGTCTCCATGCATGCTGGACCTTGCTCCAGACATTTTATCTCACTTATGTCTGAAGCATCACTATTACATAGAAACACTCACGGTAAAAGCATGGTTTATGCACTTCCAAAGATGTGGTTGGATATTCATGACTTTTTTTCTAATTTTTGGATACAGTATGACTTCCTCACTAAACTCTTAAATGAGAAATCTTTCCCAAATTACATGTAAAAGATGTCATGCATCCTTCTTTTTGGTGACCCTACAGAGGAGCTCCATTTTTAATCACACTTATTTTGGGCAGACTCTACCGCTTTCCTACTAGGGCCTTCTGTCATGCTGTGTGATTTTCAATGTCTTACTATAAAGAAGATTACGACTCCTACCTACACCTATATTACATCTTGCACTTTATTTCATTACTTGGCTGATGGCAAATTTATTTACTTATTTTTTAACAACAATGCTTTACTCTAACATTCTCTCAGCCCTTTCCACATTAGTGTTAAACCTTCATGATCTGTCTGTAAGGGTGTAATGTCAATAACTGCAATCACCCAGGTGTTTGCTTTCCCACATGCTCTTTTGTGAGCAACCCTGTGAACTCTATGATTTCCCTTCCTGGTACATGAACCAGCCTGATTTCTGTAGTTGAACAGACTCAGGAGAGCACACTTCTGTTACATGGCTGGCAGTCCTACAGGTGAGTGTAGGTCAGTGCACAATTCTAGGGGCACACTTTGACAGCCATGGGGAACTGGAATACTGCATACAGATGGGTGGTTTGCATCTCAGTGTATGCTTCAACACAACACAAAGGGTATTATTCAGGACACCAGGTTACTGCCCAGTTGAGGGAATGTAGGTTACCAGATCTACTTGAGCAGCCTCTGTCACTACAGATGCACATCATTTGTCTTATAAACCTGTTCAACTATTTGGTGGAACATGATCATTTGCATAACTCATATGGTCAATGTTTTGATGTTTTAACCTCAATTGCATCTCCTTCAGTATCAATGCCAGTCCTCAGATCACCCCATTCATTTGCCACAAAATTACACCGTAAATATCAGCCAACATCCGAGTCATTCAAAAACAAATAACCATTATTTGGAAAAGCTGTGACTGTACCTTTTGATTCACTGTGTGTGTGTGTGTGTGTGTGTGTGTGTGTGTGTGTGTGTGTGTGTGTGTGTGTGTGTGTGTGTGTGTGTGTGTGTCTACAGCCATAAACTGCAGCTTTCCTTTGTTACTGAGAGTATCCTATACCTGCGTCAAGTGATTCTGACTGAAAACACAGTATTACTTAACTAGGTCTGCAAGAGGGGAATGTTTAAATTATTTATTTGTTTGTTTGTTTGTTTATTTAATTATTTTTTTATTTATTTTATAAATCCAAAAAGAAGTTGACACCGACACGATCACAGTATCCAGTTAAAATCTTTACTAATTGTGCACAGAACACAAGCGCTTTCACTACATTAGCTTCATCAGGTGTATAAACAGCACAATAAAACATATCCCTTAAATAGCACTAAAAACACAATTCCATGATACACTCCAATTAAAATTTAAAAGCACATAGCATACTTTCCATCAACACATAAAAATATATGTAAAAAGTTTTTATTGCATAAAAATTCAAACATACCTATACTAAAACCATAGTCTGCTAAAACATTCAGAATTACCTCCTAAGGGGTCTACTTTTAAGCTGGGGTCTAAGCGGTACGGACTCATTGAAGTCATGCCCTGACCCTGAATCACCTCTCATCCTGACAATCCAGGGGAATTCTAACTCTTCTGTTTTATTGCACACATCACCTAACCTAACATCCTCTACTATTCTACCAATAACCAAAAACTTAAACATGTGCATAGAGTCTGCACTTATAACATGCTTAGCAAGTGCATTAACCTTATTCTTCCTGCTTATATTATATACATGCTCATTAATGCGTTCTTTAAGTGTTCTATTAGTCTTTTCTATATAGAACTTCATACTTTTTTCACAATGAGTAAGGTATACAGCATGCTTGGTATGACATGCAGCATGTACCTTAAATGTATGTTTTTTTCTGATCAGGATGATAGAATTCAGCACTATGGTCAATATAAGCACAAAGGTTACAATGGTCACATGGTCTAGTACCAAAATCACTGTCCTGAGTAGAAGTCTCCCTGGGATAGCATAGTCTTCTTTTTAAAGACGTAGTGTTCCTAAACTGAATTCTAGGTTCATGATCAATAAACCTTGCTATCTCTGGATCTGTAATCAAAACCTTCCAGTGCCTGTGAATAATATCTACATATTGAGACACATCACTAGTATAATTCAGGGGAATTCTTAACTTCATACCTTTGCCAAGGCCACCTTTTCTCTTATCTATCCTTGCTCTTCCTTCTGAGAAATAGGGTTTAGCCTGGGCATGTCTCAAAGTTACCACCTTATTGACATTTGTAGAGATGGCAAGGGTATAAAGTTAAGAATTCCCCTGAATTATACTAGTGATGTGTCTCGATATGTAGATATTATTCACAGGCACTGGAAAGTTTTGATTACTGATCCAGAGATAGCAAGGTTTATTGATCATGAACCTAGAATTCAGTTTAGGAACACTACGTCTTTAAAAAGAAGACTATGCTATCCCAGGAAGACTTCTACTCAGGACAGTGATTTTGGTACCATACCATGTGGCCATTGTAACTTTTGTGCTTATATTGACCATAGTGCTGAATTCTATCATCCTGATCAGAAAAAAAACATATATATTAAAAGTACATGCTACATGTCATGCCAAGCATGGTGTATACCTTGCTCATTGTGAAAAATGTATGAAGTTCTATGTAGGAAAGACTAATAGAACACTTAAAGAACGTATTAAGGAGCACGTATATAATATAAGCAGGCAGAATAAGGTTAATGCACTTGCTAAGCATGTTATAAGTACAGACTCTATGCACACGTTTAAGTTTTTGGTTATTGGTAGAATAGTAGAGTGTGTTGGGTTAGGTGATGTGTGCAATAAAACAGAAGATTTAAAATTCACCTGGATTGTCAGGATGAGAGGTGATTCAGGGCATGGCCTCAATGAGTCCATACTCCTTAGACCCCAGCTTAAAAGTAGACCCCTTAGGAGGTAATTTTGAATTTTTTAGCAGACTATGGTTTTAGTATAGGTATGTTTGAATTTATATGCAATAAAAACTTTTTACATATATTTTTATGCGTTGATGGAAAATATGCTATGTGCTTTTAAATTTTGATTGGAGTGTATCATGTGATTGTGCTTTTTGTGCTATTTAAGTGATATGTTTTATTGTGCTGTTTACACACCTGATGAAGCTAATGTAGTGAAAGCACTTGTGTTCTGTGCACAATTAGTAAAGTTTCTGAACTGGATATTGTGGTCGTGTCTGTGTCAGTTTCTTTTTGGATTTATGGACTTTTGTCTCTTCCTGACGCAGAACCTGAGACTTTGTTTGTGGTGATTTTTTGTTCTCTTTTATTTATTTTGCATTTGTTAACCTGGGCAGTCCGACTGGACCAGGTCCATTTACAGCGGAGGCCCAGGGAGAAAAGCTCCATGTATATTAATAGAAATACTCAAAGTTAATACATAGTAGTAACAACTGATAACACATTGTAACAGCAAAAATCCAGCTAGTAAGACAGAAATGTAGAATAGACAGGATACATTAGATAATTTAGATACATGCTACTTTTTTGGAAAAAAGTATACATTCCTGAATTAGTCACCATAACAACTTTGCATTACTGTTGTCCATTGCTCCATTATAAGCTGTGCTACTTTATCATAATGTCTATGCTCATGTATTTTTCCTTACAGCCATTTGCTCCAAACTCCAGTGACATAAGTGCCATCAAATGGAACTTGTTCAACTGCCATTACTGTAGTTGTGTCTTCATATGCCCTGCACTTCACTGCAACTCTGGTTAGGGTACACAGAAACTCGCAGCCTCTGCATTAATGCACATTGGATACTTTGTTATGGACTGATTTCTGACCATGTAGTATGTCTTACCATGTAGCATTGCATATCATTTTCTCAAGCACACTAACAGCTTTCTTCACCAGATATACATCATTGAGGCCATATGTTCTTTTTACATGATAGCCCATGCGAGCAAAATCTATTCAGTCATCTTTCCCATGCTCCAAAAATCCTGCATTCCATAGTTCAAGTCATTATAAATACTGCAACAACACCCCAGTCTGCATTACTGCTTACCACCCCGAGGCTGACTCTGCCAATCATATGTACATATATTCCGGAGTACATCTAATGGCCGCTAAGCGCATAGAAATACATTCCCACTGTGGTATGTGGATATAATGGCTGCCATGGTCAACTGATGGATGCACTATCACTCAGACTACAACTAATAATGTGTTTGCAACACTCTGTCACAGCAATGTCCCTTCACAGCATTTCATACATAGCTTTTGATCATAGTGCTTGAATTGCATGTCATACATAGTGTGTCAACGTAACAATTTCTTGTGATACTTGAAATATCAATTAGGGTCTTCAGTGGAACAGCATCAACCATGTCTGCCATGTCAGTTCTCACAGCTACAACACCAGTTACAAGGAAGAGTGGGAAATTGTCATCCTTGACTGACTCTGCAGGAAAATGTATCAAGAAAGATCGTGATGTAAACCATTCCAAAAGTTGCATTGCAATTGGAGAACAGTTTGAGTGCTGGATGTCTGTTAAGGATTCACTTCATTTGTCATCCCATTCGGCAATGGCTAAGATCCTGCTTGATATGTGAGTTTTAGCAACTTTACTTTTTTTCTCTTTTCTTTTGTCTAATTGTACTGTTACACTCATTATGAAGGAAGTGTTTCTTCTGCTTTTCTTTTCTAATGAATTCTGACTACTTATCAGCTCTGAAATGGTGCCAATAGTGCAATTTGTGAAGGCATCCCTAACCTGTCCTCATTCAACAAACATTATCCCAGTTAATATTCTTTCACAACAGAGTAAAAAAAATCCTTTAAGGCATTCTGAAAGGTTAATGGTGAATGACACTACTGACAGATAGTAATGAATAATGTCTGGTGGCTCCATCGCATTGACTACTACCTGCACGTTCGCAGTGATCATCTATTACTTCAACACTGTCCTGTCTTGCATGACAATAATGCAACTGCTGACATGATTAGTGAAACAAAGTCTGCCAGACATTTAAAAGTTGTGATGTTGTGGACTCCTAATTACTAGTTCACTGCATAACTTTAATCCTGTTTCAGGTATTATGTAAACAGAAAAGTCAACAAAGCAGAATCAGTTGATTTCTGTGCACCAGTGCAGCAATGTCAAAACCTACGAAAGAACAACCCTTACAGGGGGCCTACAACATTTCATTGTCAACGTCTACATTTTCAGCAAACAACTTTGGGTGTACCATCAGTGGTTAATGTCATTTGACTTTCTGCATCAGCATATCTAGAATAATTACTATTAAATAATAAGTGCTTAGTGAGTGATCTGTGCATTCTTCTCTTTCAGTAATGCTACATGTCCTAAGAGTGATGCAAACCGATTGCAAGTAGCTTCTGAGGAGCAGACTGCAAACAGTGGCTGTCTTCTGCCAAGTACCCTCTACATACAGAAAAACATGGCTTCTTCAGACAGATATATGACAGCTGCCCGGTGAGTAGGAATATTGTCCTACAGTACCTCACAAATGCCAATTAAAACTGTTCAGTTAATGACTACATTTCCATTACTTATGTACCATGTCTTGTCTTTTCAACACTCAGGTCTTTGAATTTAGAGTCAGAACAGTTCAGCACTGGTTTTAATGCAGGAAGGCACTCAACAAGCTCCGCTGCTGAGTCCGACTGGTATGCCTTCAACTATTTCCATGTTTACCTCCTAATAGAGTTGACTTCATACATGCTAATATAGTTGACTTCATGCTGTATTCTTCCTAATTTTTACAATCACTTTTTGTCTATCTCTTTTTTACATATATTGCTTGCTCCTCTGGCCTGTCATTCAATCATGTCTCAATCGCAGTCAAACAATTCAGTATAGTGATGCTGAAGATGGTCTGGAAAATGGCTATTTGGATTTTCACCCCAGAAACAGAAGGAAACCATCTATGGATGGTCACCAATCCACCAAGTTCAAATTAGATTGATGATCACATTGCAGAATCAATTGCACAGGACACTGTACTTTTGGTGTACCTGAAGAATCTTATGGAACTTGCACAACAAT
Organism: Protopterus annectens; assembly: GCF_019279795.1. Classification (NCBI taxonomy): domain Eukaryota; kingdom Metazoa; phylum Chordata; order Ceratodontiformes; family Protopteridae; genus Protopterus; species Protopterus annectens. Next base: position 244,981,721 of record NC_056725.1, on the reverse strand, counting down.
GCAATTTTTCGGTTTGTCGCATCTGTGGAAGTGAGGAACAGCCATCCATTCAACCATCTGGATCTTGCATCACACTACTCTGGGTAAATGTTCTAACTGGTGAAGGTATATTAACACATTTATGGTATGTCATGCTGCCACAATCTAAAACCACAACTGTTTCTCTTTCAGGTGTGCTCAAGGGATCACATAGTGTACAAGTGGTCCAGCCAGCCTCAAATAAAGAGTGGTTTACATGCCGGAGATTTAATGCTTGCTGCTGCAACTACTTTGACAGGCAACAATTATGCCAAGATTTCCATGTTAGCAAGGTGTCTCAGTCTATCTTTTATATCCCGTTCTGCTTTCTTCAGGTACCAACACCTATACATAATCCCAGCAATCACTACCTACTGGGAGGGGATGGTCAGCCGAATACTCGCTTCACGTCAAAATGTTGCAGTTACACTTATGGGTATTGACGCGGCCCCACTTTCAATTCTTGTCTTTGTTCTTGGAACACTATCAATGCTCATCAAGTCTTAATGAATTTTCTTCTATTACACATGCAGGTGATGCAAGGATGGACAGTTCAGGCCATTTGGCTCAGTATTGTACATACACATGCATGGATATGAACACCAAGGAAGTACTTCTGATGACTGTAGATGACAAATGTGAAACAGTGCAGTGCTATGCTCATCGAAAATGGAGAAACTTGCTTTTGAGCGATGCATGACCAAGTTCATAGAGGCTAATGTCAGTGTGGATGAGGTGGTCACAGATGTACATCCTCAAATTGCAAGTCTCATGCATAAGTATCCTCACATTCCACTCAGTGGTTAAACTACGATTAATAGACTGTTTCCATTGCTTGATATTGAAAAAATAAATATCTACATATTGGATAGACATTGATCCTACCAGTCCTATGGTACCTTGTTACCAGTAACCTACATTGAGAATTATTAGACTTAAACCATGTAATAATTGTGTGTACACACCTATGACATCATATATGAGGTTCAGTTATCTCTTGATAGTCCAGGCATCAGTTCTGGGTTAAATGTTGTGGTTCTTATCCACATGTCCAAGCTGTGCTTGAATGAGGACATAGATGAGCAGCTGCATTCTGCCTCACTTTGCTTCCAATACTAATGTACTTCTGAGCATTACAGGTACTGCCTTCCATAACATTAATTATGATTCCAAATGTAACACCATATGCCAATGACAAATGCTTCAGCAACAGATTCACATGTGTTATGTACATCATTACTGTTCTACATGATCAATTAGTTCTGTTGTACAATCGCTCCATACGTGTGTAACTTGCATACATGAAGTTCTGCTGTGTCAATGTTTATGTAAACCTGCTATATTCAGTGCCACTGTGCCACTGCTACAGTAACCTCATTCTTGTTCCTTTCCAACTCCTTTTAGAACACGCTATTCAACAGTCTATCATTCGTCTGACATCTGGCATGCCGCTAAAAATCTATCGCGAAGAATTAATAAGGTAACTATGCATAACAGCGTAGCAGCACAATAATGTGCATCTTTTATTTGTTTTACCTAACACTGACATTGCCATACAAGTACTCATGTACATCCATTGTTAGACTACCTTCTATAGGCAGGTCAGAAAAAAGGATGCAGAGTGCTGTGGAAATGGTGTAAAGACATCACAAATCATTTCTAGTACTGCTGTTGGCATACCAGTACAATGGAAGAGTTCATGGTAAACCAAATTTAATACCACCCTCACATGTTGGTGTGTATATGCTCTTATGCCACATAATGACCTAGGCTATTCTTTGTCTCTATTTACAGATGCAGTGGGGTGGTGTCTTGCACCACGTGATTAACGAACATGAGTGGCAGGTTCATGGTGCTGATCAGGACTGTTTGGTTCACTGCAATCATGACACACTTGGCAAAGATCTGACAACTCCATGGCTAGAACTGGGCAGCAAAGCATATGAGGCTTTGGAAAAAGTTCTTACCAACCAGAAATTTCTTCAAAAAATTCATCACTTCTTGCGTTACAGGTACAGTACAGTGAATTCAACATGCTTCTTCTGATAGCAGACACCAGTTATGCAGTGTGACAGAATTTTAATTTCATTTTCTTTTCTTTTTATCATTTTTTGGATTTTTTTGGGGCCAATTACCAACCAACATCCTCAGGACCACAGCAGACCTCGAACAGTTCCATCAGCACATTTTAATGTATGCCTCCAAATGATACTCCTACTCATATCCTGTGTATTGCGCATGCAGTTATCTGGCAGCAATAGACCATAACATCCATCTTAATTGGTCCTACCTCAAGAACAAGGAAGGCAAACAACTGTAAGTGAACTTTGTCATCCAAATGACTCGGTACCAAAAATTATTATTCTTGTATTCACATTGCTGCCATGATTACTGTCACTTGGCATTTAAAATGACCTTTTATCTACCTAAGCTTGAAATATACTGCATATGTACCTTTTATTTTCACAGATGCAGCTTCAACTAGAGAAATGTTAAATGTTACCAAATCTAAGCCTTTTGGTTTAAACACTTGGGCTTCGGACCAGTTGTTTTGCACTGAGAGGGTTTGTGGTCAGCACTGTAGTGGCAGAACAGGTAGCTTACTTCCTTCTAGGTTGGGAACTGCTGATTGAGGGCTCAGTGTCTGTTATTCTAAAAGTGTATTAATTCTGGTTTAAGCACTTGGGCTTTCAGGCCAGTTATTTTACATCAAGAGGGTTCGTGGTCTGCACTCTTGTGGGAGGAGAGGCTGAAGTCTGTCCTTCTGAGCTGGGAATTTCTGGTTAAAGGCTTATAGTGCATGCATATCTGAACTGCTTCTTACTGAAGTTGGTGCACCTTGTTTGCTGTGGCATAGACTGGACTCGGGCCTGCTGGATCTAGCTTTGTTTGTGTAACTTGAGCACTAATCCAGACATTCTCTAAAGTATTCAGTTGTATTTATTACTGCTTGGTAGTAACTTGATTAAAGTGTAGCTATCATTCTAAGTCTTTTGGATTAAGCACTTGGGCTTCAGACCAGTTGTTTTACATTAGGAAGGTTTGTGGCATGCACTGTGGTGGCAGGACAGGTAGCTTTCATCCTTCTAAGTTAGGAACTGCTGATTGAGAGGCCAGTGTCTGTTATTCTTAAAGTGAATTAGTTCTGGTTTAAGCACTTGGGCTTCAGGCCAGTTATTTTACATTAAGAAGGTTCGTGGTCTGCACTCTTGTGGGAGAAGAGGCTGGACTCTGCCCTTCTGAGCTGGGAATTTCTGGTTAAAGGTTTATAGTGCCTGAATATTTGAACTGTATCTTACTGAAATTGGTACACCTTGTTTGCTGTAGCATAGACTAGATCCAGGCCTGCTGAATCTAGCTTTGTTTATATGCTTGTTGTTTGCTTGCTTGTTATTTCCCTGGAACACTAATTCCACCTAATACGCAGCTTCTCAGTGCTTCTGTGGATCACTAGTGATATCTGTATTGCTTACTGTACTTACTTCCTTGTTTCACTTGAAAGAAAGTTACTGTTTGTCATTTTTGATTTAGGTTACCTGTAACACATTGCACTTAAGTTACCTGGCACTTGCTCGCTAAAGCAATTATATAAGTCAGCACTAAAAATTAAAAGCACTACACCCTCACTCCCCACTGGCCCTTGTTTTCAATTATTAAGGAATTCCCAATATTATTCTAGCATGTCCAAAGGTCAGTTGTCAATCTCCTCTCTGGTCCAGCTGGTGAATCTGGGAATCTTGAGGCAATGTTACAACTGCCTCATGTACACAGACAACCCTCTCCTCCTCCCAACAAATTCCAACACATGTGAGAGATGCAACCATATAGCCAAACTGGAGGCTAAGCTCTCTCAACTCAGTACTGGCATAACCAGTCAGGAGGAGAAGGAAACCATACTCACTTCAATTCCAGTCTCACATAGATCTACCACGACAGCAAACCAAACACATAATCACACAAAAACATACGCGGAGGCTCTAAATAAAGATCTGCCTAAGCAGCAGAGACTTCCAAAGCAGACACCCAAGCAACTGCTACCCCTAAACAAAGCACGTGCAACACATATTTCACAAAGCCAGTGTGCCGAACAGTCACAGCCCTTAAGACTAAACAACACACCTGATACACTTGTAATAGGTGACTCTATCTTCAGGCACACTGACGTCCCGCTCACCAGGCTGAACAAGGAGAGGGTCATGGTGAGCAGCCTGTCGGGTGCTAGGATCCGCCACATAACACAAGCACTCAGGTCACTCCAAGGCAAGTACAAATATGACTCAGTCATTGTCCATGCTGGTGTGAATGACCTGAGACGTACCTCCCTGGACTACATGAAAAGAGACATAAAGGAGCTCTCTGAGCATGTAGCCCAGGCCGGTATGACCCTGACCTTGAGTAGCATCTTACCCTCACCAAGAATGATGCCACAATATGAAGACAAGATGATCAATTTCAACAACTGGCTTAAGCACTGGTGTCATTCAAAGGGGATCCAATGCCTGTCAGCTTGGGATGATATGCTCGATAAGCCATGATGCTTCGCTAGGGATGGCTTGCACCTGTCACCCCTGGGCTTTTGGATATTGGCAAAGGATCTTGCTACCCCCATAGTGCCTTTTTTAGGCAAGGCTCAAAAGACAAACCCACCTCCATAGGTATCACAAGGGATAAGAAACTAAGAGTAATGCTATTCAACGCCAGAAGTCTAAACCTCAAGATGCACGCACTCGAAACTCTCCTTAGCATGGAGAACATCGATATCTGTGCAGTAACAGAAACCTGGTTCAGGGCTCCCGAGAGCACCCCAGCACTACCAGGTTATACCTCATACCATGCTTTTTGGCCCCAAAACTTGGTCCGAACGACAAAAGGAGGGGGAGTATCGATATTCATCAAAGATACCCACGCCTCCAGGTTGGTGGCAAAGCACGAAGCATCAGAGACTATCCATGTGCAACTAACAGTGGGTAAAACTGCCTTCCAGTTTATAGCCTGCTACAGACCACCCTCCCAAACCTAGGAACCCCACTCGGCCTTTCTGAGAACACTGGAAAATATCAAGGTCTCTCCAAACACCACTATATTGGGCGACTTCAACTACCCAAACATAGACTGGGAGCATTACTCTAGCTCCAACACCCTAGCCCAAAGGTTCCTAGAATTTATAAACTCAAATGCTATGGAACAACTTGTTACCACTCCCACAAGAGGGGAAAACATACTGGACCTGATCATCACCAACATGGGGACTCTATGCTCCAGACCAGAAGTGTATCCCTCACTGGTAAGATCAGACCATAAACTAATCTCATTGGATATTCACATCCCGACCCCACCCCCTGCCCAGAAAACCACAGTGAAAAACTTCTCTAAAGCAAATTTCACACTCCTCAAAACCGAGGTGGAATCCTTCAAAGCCCCCGGGCCTGTGGAAAATACAGCCCAGACCACAGAATCCTTTATAAACACATTCTATGAACACCTTCAGGCATGCATGGATCATGCGATCCCAAATAAAACCAAGACCCAATCCTCCAAAGGCACGTCCTGTCTGGTGGACCCCACCATAAACAAACTATACAATAGAAGCTTATGTTCCCTCAGAATAGCTACTAAATGAATTTTAGAGCAAGAACTTCCCAAATGCAGGCATCTCTTACTGATTTCAGCTTATTTACCTGAAAAATTTCCTCATCGGGCACTCATAAAATTGTCTAAATGTGCCATATGTTTTAGAATGTTTTAAATTGCAAATGACACTCAAGGATAATTACAAGGCTTTCTTTAGTTATGTTAGTCTGAACCTGGGTGGTAATTCCCAGGACTTGAAAAAAAAGGTTCTTTTGGCCCAATGGACTATCCTGGTAAACCAACTGCAAATAAATAAATAAATAAATAAATATGCTCAGAATTAGTCCAAAATGACAAAAAATACACTGAACCTACAGACATTGCCAACATCCTAGCTGACAGGTTCAGCGCAAACTCCCCTCCCACCAAAAGGGCAAATATCTATCCCAGCAGAGTGCTGCCCCCCTGACATCTCAGATGCTCAGGTAAGAGCTGCGCTCTCCAAAGCAAAAAACACAGCATCAATGGGACCAGACGGTGTCCCGGGATGCATCCTACATGAACTCCAAGAAGAGCTAAACCCAAACATAAAACTACTGTTCAATCTCAGCCTTACTACAGGATATGTGCCCAAAGAGTGGCGTACAGCAACAGTGGTCCCTCTCCATAAAGGTGGTGCCTCAACGGATCCTGGAAACTATCGCCCCATAAACCTGACTAGCTTTGTCTGCAAAGCTATGGAAAGGATCATCATGGACCTCATAAATAAAGATATTGGGGACCTACAGACACTGGATCCTACCCAGTTCGGCTTTGTTAAGGGCAGATCCTGCCTCTTAAACCTGGTTGATTTCTTTGAAACAGTCACCAAGGCCATTGACGAGGGGAAGGTGGTCCACACAGCCTACCTGGACCTTGCAAAAGCCTTCGATACAATACCCCACTCGGGCATTATAGATAAGCTCATCAGCTTAAATATAAACCCATATGTCACTAGATGGATTGCAAACTGGCTCAAGGACAGAACCCACATGGTTAGAATTGCTGGAGCCATGTCAGACTCCAAACCAGTTACAAGTGGTGTCCCACAAGGCTCAGTCCTCGGACCTCTCTTGTTTGGTATATATTTCTCGGAGGTACAGGCCAACACAGAAGGACTGTGGCTGACCAAGTTCGCAGATGACTGCAAACTGGGCGCCATAATCAACTCTCCAGCCAACACAAGCATCCTCCAAAAGGGCCTCATAGAAACAGACAACTGGTGCCAGAAACGTGGCCTCAAGCTAAATGCTAAAAAGTGTATAGTCATCCCCTTTAGCAAAAACAAAGTGCCCACAAATTACCACAGAGATGGTAATCCATTAAGTACAGAAGAAGTAATTAGGGACCTGGGGACCCAAGTTGATAGCAATCTCTCATTTGACAACCACGTGGTCAAAGGGGTTAGAAAAACATTTTATATAGCCCACCTAATCATGAAGGGATTCACATCTAGATCAGGGGAGGTCATCGTGCCTCTTTACTCATCCCTCATCAGGCCCATAATTGAGTACAATGCCCCTTTTGGGATGTACCTTACCAGACACCTGCAGCAACTGGAAAGACCCCAAAAGTACCTCACCAAGAGGATCAAAGGGCTCAAAAAGATGCCATATGCTGCCCGGTTAAAGAAACTCCAGCTCTACTCAGTGGCATACTGCCTGTTCAGAGGCGATCTGTGCCTGACGTATAAAGCCATGTCCAACCCGGAATTATTGGACATGCTGCACCTCAGAAAATCCAAATCCCATCGAGCTACACACTCGAGAGACTTGAACCTCAGCAATGAAATAAATAGGACATGCTGGAGGGACAGATTCATAACCCAGAGGCTCCCTTCACTCTGGAATAAAATCCCAGTCCAGGTTAAGCAGAGTCCCTCATTGACTCTCTTCAAGAGGAATCTTGATGAGTGGATGGGAGATCATAGGTTTACCCCGGGTATCACTTCTGTGTCACTGTTAGACAGAGGCACAGTATACTAACCTCAAAAAAGGGCATAGCAAAATAAATTTAAAATGGGTGGCGAAAGCCAAACACATTCTGGCTAGGCTTATAAATGCCCTAGGGCAGATAGCCTAGTATGAACCTATGAACCTATGAACCTTATAATCCACTTTTACCTGATGTACGTAACTGCTAACTTTGATCCATTATTTTCTGTAGTTTAAGGTACCATTGTAAGTTCAACAGAAACAGCTGCCATTGGACAATTATGCAGAGGAGAGTTAGAAAAGATTATGGTTACTTTAAAATCAATCAACAAGCACTGTTAACACACTAGTTATACTAGCTGCAGAGGATCCCCATCATATTCAGTCAACAATTGCACTAGTACCTCCACCGTTAACCAGCCTTCGAGTCCTGAAGGATGCATCTTGGTTTCACTGTGCAACACAGGGTTCCCAAGGGCCTTCCTTAGATCTGTAGATTCAGTGTACATGGCATACAAAACCTAGCATTGTTCCAAACCATGCACTTATTGAGTTACTAATCTGCATTTTGTTTTCTTGTTTCTATACTTGTTTTTTACAGGGAAACTTTCATCCTTTGTTGCAGAAATGCTGAATTGTTATTGCTACTGAGAGGTCTGTTCAACAGTTAGTCTGTGAAGGGTGCACATAACTGGGTCCTGTGACCAAAGCAGTAAAAGAAGTATTGACTGTCAAAGGTCATTACATACATCACAGTACTTACACTACTAAACAAACATAATTCAGTACTTCTTGTCATGGCCAATACTGACCAATGAGAAATTTTGAGCTCTGGGTAGTTTAATGCCAATTGTCTACAGTATTTGTATATTTGGAAAAGATGTCTGTTAACTGTACAAGCTGTTATGTCATTAGGAGACAATAGTCTGTCCAGAGAAAATAGACTTTTTTCATCAGTTGATTACCTTGCCTCATTTCTCAGCTACCATCACTATAATGTTGTGTTAGCCAACTGCAGTGTGGTACTGTAATCATAACAGCTATTTAAACTGTCCAAGAGGTAACCTGTTCAATGCCTTCACATTGACAATGACTGTACCACATTGGCCATAAGAACAGTTTCTACACTGTTACCATCCACCAGTCCACCCACCCATTGGCAAAACATTTAAGGCTGTCCTCATCTCACACTGCTGCTAAGGGACAGTTTACCCTGGATGCATATCACCATCTGTCATGTCCTGTCTACCACCTATCAAGCTTCTGAACATCTTTTAAGCCTGGAACTTGCCACATCCTTTTGTTTTCTAATAAAATTTGGCAAACTTCACAGCATTCCATGCCATACTTGAGTACACTGAAAAACAAACTGGTTTTGTAATCAACATTAAAACTGGCATGTGGACAAATGAGCATAAAGGTTCTATAGCATCTGGCATTGTCATACAGCAGCAACTCACTGCATCTCAGCTGTCAAATTACTGTGAGATGCTGATGGCTTCTGCATGGACTACATTGCATTGCTGCTAACAAGCATGCCCTTTGCATGTAGATTGTTCACATACACATAGGGGTACTTTACATAGCACTGAAAGGGCTACTGTATATAAGTCAGCAATAGCAACTTATATTTTAAAATCTTGCACACACTACTCATTGTCCGTTCTCTGTTGATGTATGACTCCAGCTCTGTGCTGTGTGTTGTCTGTAAAACCAGTTTTAGTAAGCCTTAGTTCATTACATGGATGGGAATGGCCATTTGACTGCATACTTACATGGGGGACTCAATGGGCAAATTAACTCAAATGTAATACTACTGTGCTTATCTATAATCATCAGATATTATTACATTTTTAACTCTTGCATGTCAGCAATATCAGCCATTTCTTTAGCAGTAGGTTCGGTATATCACTATACCATAATAAGTAAAGTGACACTACCATACACTTAGAATAATGGTACGTATTGCATAAGGTGGTTTCCGTGCTGGATGACTACTCCTGTTAGTTCAATCAGCAGATTATGTGAAGACTAGGACTGATTATAATGTGTTCTGCTGTATGTGTATATTTTTTACTACAACACGTCAGGCATAATTATCAGTACTTACCATTGAAAGTGGTTAAATATGTTTATCTGATGCCTTCACCTTCTCCTGTGCATGGACTAAAACAATTGTAAAAACTTTCTACCCATAGGGTTAACATGGAAATTAACAATGCCATTGACCTTACAAGTCCAATTGCTCATGCTAGTGGATCCACCAGGGACACACCAAGCTTTCCTTCTGCTGCTGCTACCTCAGCAGCTCATCAACATGACTCACAACTGCTGCATCGAAGAACAGGTTCAACTGCAGTGCATGTCAATGTAAGCACCAGAAGAAGAAGAATAGCAGCAAACAGCACTGGACACATAAAGATACTACTGACACCTTATCGTGCATATGATCACTGCACCTGACCTCCACTTATACTGATAATTTATTTTACACATGACAAACTAATATAATTAGTGCAGTAACATTTCCTACTACTTAGTAAGCAAGTATAGTGCTGTGCAAAACTTATTTACTAACTTACATCTATATATATTCAGCTGACAGTAGTACTCAACCATTATGTGACACTCTCCAATGTGTAGATCCTGAAGGGGGTTCATTGCCATGTTTCTTTATTCTTGTTTTAATAGGATCAAATTGAAACACAGACAAGACAGCAGCTTCAAGACTTGTGTCACTATAGCTGAAAAGAAACCAGCACTTCTCACTGAACTTCTGTGGGCCACGTCAAATGGCAGCAGACAACAATCTACAAGACAGTCTTGCCACAGTGTGCCTGCATGATGTGTTTGCAAGAACTGACGAGTAATGCCTACAGCAGTGAAGAGTGTTTGCTGTGTTTATGAAACACAAAACTGCATATCACTTCTGCAGGTAAGGATCTGAGATACAGTGTTGACTCTAGTCCCTCATATTTGTATTTAACACCAAACCACATAAGTTATTTATGACTAGCAGGGAATTTGGTGGATCTGTTTACATAGTCCACACTGTGGACACTTTTCCATCCTTGTAAATCTTCAGTTTCTCATAAGACTATCTATAGACATATCTGTTTCCCCAAATCAGTCAGCCCATCCACTACTACATGTGGCCCATAATCCAGTAATTCACATACATTGCATATTTCATCAATTTGCATTGTAATTTCCTATGGCAAACTAGCAAATACTTCACAAAGTCTTTTGAATCTCATCCCATGAGTGTAAATACTTTCATCAATTATCTTTAATAAGGAACTGGTCAAAGTATTGGCTGTGAGGGACATGTGGGCCATTGCATCACCATAGGCGGCACTGCATCTAACATCACAGGTAACAAAAGGCTAAGACACGGGATGATAATATGCAGTCTCCATTCACAACTCTTAGGTATACCTGTATCTATGCATGAATAAGCTCTTTAACTGATTGAAATAATAGCTTACTATAATTGCAAGTCCATGGCTTTGCATTGTGTGTGTCAGTACATACTGCTTCATAGCTTTAACATAATCACATTTATACTTCACAGGAGTAAGCTAACCAACAATTTATGGATGATTGGTCCATTATTTCTGTTTCAGAAGACTCATCTCAACTTAATGAATGTAGTCACGGTCATTATTATGAAAGTCCAGGGAATCAGTTATTTCAGTGTAGTGCTCACAATTACATCACATCTTATGGACATGGCTGTACTGTATTGCCATGTGTCAAAATGTCAGTGATTCAATGAGATTGCACCAAGTGTGCCATGTTTCCCTTGTTTTCAACATAACAACTAGTATTTAAATGTTGCTTGTTATCCACAGGAAATGCAGGAATGTGTTCTACTCAGAAGTGTTCTTCAAGTTGCACATGCCTATCGTACTGCTGTCTTTGGTCTACCACAGGAAGCCAATGAAAATAAACGTAACCATCACACTGCATATCGGCAGTTCACCTTGTGGAGGTATGGCCGCCTAGGAAGTAGAGTAAGAAGACCCATCCCCAGCTGCTGTGTATGGAGCATCTGGGATAAGTATCCCGATCCTCAGGGGTCCTACAAAGGATTCGGGCTGTCAAGATCCGATAATTGCGAATTGTGAATTCATGTCTGTTTACTAAATTGATTTCTGTATGTCAATGAAAAATCAAAATGATAGACTGAATATCCATTCAAAATGTTTATTTTTTACCGCATTTTCCTGCCCTGTGTTACACATGTCACTGGTTCATTGTTTATCCATGTACAACCTTGATTTCCTGGTTATAATAAAAGTACCATCAACATTTAAAACTATTTATTTTACTGTATCAGAAGTACTGTTGATTTTGATTTACTGATTTTTAATAACAGCACTGCAGTACACACCCTGAGTCACACACACTCATATAAATATTCCCCAGGATTCAGCAAGCTTTGCACGGCATGCAGGAATAGTGCAAGAGCTGCTGCAGGCAATATGGCTGCCATACGATCCAGGAATAAGCTCCCAGGACGTGCACAAGCACTCCTGCACTATTCCTGCATGGACACAGCTCCTGTATACTAGTTAACTCATTTGCTGGTGAAAACCATGCAAACAAGGTGAATTAGTGATCCAGGAAGCAGGAAGACATCCGTGCAGGAATACTATAGACTGCAGAAATGTATTCAACCAGTAGCTGAATACATTTCTGCCAACTACTAAACAGAGGCATGACAGTTCATAAAAACGTATGTATTAGAAGGATTAGGCATGCCAAATGCCAAACATATGGTCATAAGTATGAAAATTTGTTTCAAAATTATAAAAATTTACTTTTTTTTGTTGGCTGATTTCGGCCGTTTAATAGCAGGGCAGCAGTACGCAAACGGTATTACCCCGAAAATAATAATAAAAAAAATCTGGAAATAAGCTTTTAAACCAAAATCATAATTTTTCCATAATAGTCAATGGCATGCATAACACAACAAGACCATGGAATAGTGGTTGCTAAGGGGGAAGGCTGAGTGTCAGATTTGTAACCATGCATTAGCAGTCAATCCTAGGCAAATGAGGGCAATGATACTGATTCACAGATTTCCCCTCAGTGCTAGCTTGCACCCAACCATTTAGGTACATTAAAACCACTGTGAAAGCCTAAGAGCAAGATGACTTCATAAGGGTGTGTGTCATGCATGCTATAAGCTTATTGGAACCCTGTGGCCCATGTTTGCACTTAGCTAAGCACAGCTATGGCAAGGGGTGTGTCTAAGGCTGTATTGTCTTCCACTAAGAAATGCAGAGTGTGATCGTGTCCAGGGAGGGCCAGTTTCCACTAAACGGTGTTTACATTGCCTAAATGGGTGTGAGCGGTGCTCACCGGGTTTGAAAAAATAAAATACCAGGAAGTAGCAGCTCCATTCACATCTGAGCACTGGGTTTGTGCGGCACGCCTCGGGGCTTAAACAGGAAGGCAATGGGAAGGGAAAATAGCAGTAGGAAGGTAATCGAGGAGAACTAGCATAGCTGGCAGGTGAAATGTATCAGAACCAGCCAATTGCACAGGCAGCAGCCTAGCCCAGCACGGTACTATAAACTATGCAAACACCTTTTCCTCTGGTTTTTCCCACAAACTCTACACCACCGGTGTACACAAATGGGGACATTTTAACTAACAAAAGCAGCAAAATTATAGGGGTTGCTTTCACTCTCATAAATCAACATGTGGGAGAGGCTGAGAGGGTGGTGAGGGTGACAGTACTGATGACCAACCCACAGTGAGGAGATAGAGAAGAGTGTACAGACCCAGGGTAACCTACAGGGGCTACATGATCTGGAGACAGTGGAGCACGATAGGGTAGACAGGGACATCCTACAGCAAATTGCTGAGCTGTGCCAGCCATGCCTCACACACAAAACCAACAGAGGGGAACCCATCCCAGTAGATACCAAGGTATGTGTAGGCTTAAGAATACTAGCCACAGGTACCTTCCAAAGGCCAACTGGGGATATCATGGTGATCTCACAGGCATCAGCATCCAGGGTACTCCACCAGTTCCAGGATGCCATGTCAGCACATGTTGGTGAGCACATATATTTCCACAACACCCATGAGGTGTTGACCAGCAATATGTGTCTCTTCCATCAAATAGCAGAACACCCTGAGGTAGTGGGTGCTATAGACTGCACACACATACACATCAAAGTACCATCCGGTGAGCGGGTTAGGGTCTACATAAACCACAAGGGCTTCCCCTCCATCAACTTCCAGGTCATGTGCGATGCCCTGGGCATTATAATGAATGTGTGTGCTGGCAGCCCTGGAAGTTATCACGACTCCCACAACTGGCATATGATGCAGCTGTACCAGAGATTTGCCAATGGGGACATCACATATGGCCACCTAGTGGAGGATGCTGGTTACGTACTGGAGCCATGGCTGATGGCACCCATCAGAAATTCACACACACCCGAACAAGAACTCCATAATAAGGCACACACACAGACCAAAATCATAATAGAGTTTGTGTTTGGGATGGTCAAGTCATGGTTACAGTGCCTGGACATATCTGGTGGAGCCTAGCAGTACTCCCCTGCTACATGTACCCAAATTGTCATTGTATATGCCATGCTACACAATATGATCCTGTGGAAACAGCTGTAGCAGAAACAGCATGGGGCAGGGCCACACAGTCCCCCACCATTGCCAAGGCCAGCACAGGCACAGAGTGACTCAGAGGAGGAACAACCTGAGCCTGCCCATGTAGGCAGAAGGAGGCGTGCCCAGTATGCACAGGCCTTGGCAAAGAGGCAACGCATAGCACATACACTGACATGGTATGAACCCAAAGAAGGACACTTCTCTCTGACTCGCACATACAGTAAAAGGGATGCCAAACATGACACTACCTCTGCTTAACCATGTATAGGGAGTGTACTATGTGCATCCGACATAGTCAGCCATCCAGCACCATCCTCAATACTGGCAGAGCCACAAGGTATGTCACTCTCATTATCAGTTGCTGAATGGAGTAGTATGTTCTGCTACTTGTATCTATGGTATGGATGCGAGCATGCAAGGGAATCGGGTGGCTGAATGGGATGGCAGCAGATAGCAAACACCTATATTAGCAGCATGAAATCCATAACAAATACTGGTGTCAACATAGTAGGCAGTACTAGACAAGGTGACAAAACCCACTGCAGGACATGTGGTGGGCCAAATGTGTGTCCATAGGACACACACATGCATGTCAGTGAGGCTAACATACCCAACAACAGTCTCAGCCAGCAGGACAGGTGTAGATGAACACAAAGGATGTGCTAAGACCTCTGATTGATGGCAATGGAGAACATCCCCCTCCACCAGACCTGCACAGACAGATTACAACAGGTCAGGCAGTGGGATGTTAGTTCTGAAGGGTAAGAAGTCTGAAACTGAAATGTAGGTCAATAAAACCTGTATTACACTGATATGCCTCTAGTCTGCATGCTAAGTCACAATACAGAATGAAATGGAAGCTAACAGAATACCTGAAATACCAGTATGGTCATAACAAATGTCTACAGTTGTCAGGCGTGCCCCCCCCTCCACAATCCTATGTAGAAATGTAGTAACATGTACGTGTGGGTATAACAACAGTGCAGTACATTATCAACCTATCTACAGATATCCTGCAGAATCAGGCTGCTAGCTGTAGGTGTAGAACACGAATGCCTGCACTGGAGTACAACCTACCTGGAATGGATTCACACATTCAGTACAGAAGGTCATACAGGGCATGCTCCCAAACGTAGAGAAACGAATCCCATGTCTGACAACAAAATACAGAAGGGTCATACTGGCCATGCTCCCACAATTACAGAATGAAGCCCATGTCTGGCAACAACAGTGGCCTATACATATGTGTCAGTTGCAGATGTCTGTGCACATGCTCCACATTGCACACCAGTCATGCTATGCACACACATCGGATAGGAATACACACATATATTCAAGGACAACACACTATAATAGGTCAAACATGCACATACATAGATGTAGGGAATAGAGTGACAAACAGTGACAAACAGTGACAAACAGCTTCCCATCATAAGGCCTGTCCTACCCAGCACACATCCAATTGGCCAATATCACATGATGTGTGAATGTCTATCACTGTAAACATTTGCTCCTGGTAGCCCTCAGCACTATAGTGTCTGTGGATCTTGTGATAACTGTGTAACGTGACAGTAAAATTCATTTTTCATCTACTAGTTGTATACACAGTCCTGTCAAATGTAAAGACGTGTGTGTGCTTTCAGAGGAATAGTTTATGGCCCATTCACACACACTGCACTCCCCATTGCCCTACTTTAGTTAGCCTGCTGATGTCATTCACCTTGAAATACACTTTGGAGAATGACTAGCCCTATAAGCTCCATGGCATGTGCTATAACTGTTTAATGCTATAGTGTGATGTACTAGTTATGTAGGAATTCTAATCCCAGACATGGCAACTGTGTGTGTGTGTGTGTGTGTGTGTGTGTGTGTGTGTGTGTGTGTGTGTGTGTGTGTGTGTGAGAGTGTGTGTGTGTGTGTGTGTGTGTGTGTGTGTGTGTGTGTGTGTGTGTGTGTGTGTGTGTGTGTGGCAAAGAGGCAACGCATAGCACATACACTGACATGGTATGAACCCAAAGAAGGACACTTCTCTCTGACTCGCACATACAGTAAAAGGGATGCCAAACATGACACTACCTCTGCTTAACCATGTATAGGGAGTGTACTATGTGCATCCGACATAGTCAGCCATCCAGCACCATCCTCAATACTGGCAGAGCCACAAGGTATGTCACTCTCATTATCAGTTGCTGAATGGAGTAGTATGTTCTGCTACTTGTATCTATGGTATGGATGCGAGCATGCAAGGGAATTGGGTGGCTGAATGGGATGGCAGCAGATAGCAAACACCTATATTAGCAGCATGAAATCCATAACAAATACTGGTGTCAACATAGTAGGCAGTACTAGACAAGGTGACAAAACCCACTGCAGGACATGTGGTGGGCCAAATGTGTGTCCATAGGATACACACATGCATGTCAGTGAGGCTAACATACCCAACAACAGTCTCAGCCAGCAGGACAGGTGTAGATGAACACAAAGGATGTGCTAAGACCTCTGATTGATGGCAATGGAGAACATCCCCCTCCACCAGACCTGCACAGACAGATTACAACAGGTCAGGCAGTGGGATGTTAGTTCTGAAGGGTAAGAAGTCTGAAACTGAAATGTAGGTCAATAAAACCTGTATTACACTGATATGCCTCTAGTCTGCATGCTAAGTCACAATACAGAATGAAATGGAAGCTAACAGAATACCTGAAATACCAGTATGGTCATAACAAATGTCTACAGTTGTCAGGCGTGCCCCCCCCCCCACAATCCTATGTAGAAATGTAGTAACATGTACGTGTGGGTATAACAACAGTGCAGCACATTATCAACCTATCTACAGATATCCTGCAGAATCAGGCTGCTAGCTGTAGGTGTAGAACACGAATGCCTGCACTGGAGTACAACCTACCTGGAATGGATTCACACATTCAGTACAGAAGGTCATACAGGGCATGCTCCCAAACGTAGAGAAACGAATCCCATGTCTGACAACAAAATACAGAAGGGTCATACTGGCCATGCTCCCACAATTACAGAATGAAGCCCATGTCTGGCAACAACAGTGGCCTATACATATGTGTCAGTTGCAGATGTCTGTGCACATGCTCCACATTGCACACCAGTCATGCTATGCACACACATCGGATAGGAATACACACATATATTCAAGGACAACACACTATAATAGGTCAAACATGCACATACATAGATGTAGGGAATAGAGTGACAAACAGTGACAAACAGCTTCCCATCATAAGGCCTGTCCTACCCAGCACACATCCAATTGGCCAATATCACATGATGTGTGAATGTCTATCACTGTAAACATTTGCTCCTGGTAGCCCTCAGCACTATAGTGTCTGTGGATCTTGTGATAACTGTGTAACGTGACAGTAAAATTCATTTTTCATCTACTAGTTGTATACACAGTCCTGTCAAATGTAAAGACGTGTGTGTGCTTTCAGAGGAATAGTTTATGGCCCATTCACACACACTGCACTCCCCATTGCCCTACTTTAGTTAGCCTGCTGATGTCATTCACCTTGAAATACACTTTGGAGAATGACTAGCCCTATAAGCTCCATGGCATGTGCTATAACTGTTTAATGCTATAGTGTGATGTACTAGTTATGTAGGAATTCTAATCCCAGACATGGCAACTGTGTGTGTGTGTGTGTGTGTGTGTGTGTGTGTGTGTGTGTGTGTGTGTGTGTGTGTGTGTGTGTGTGTGTGTGTATGTGTGTGAGTGTGTGTGTGTGTGTGTGTGTGTGTGTGTATGTGTGTATGTAGGAATCAATGCTTTTGAGGCCATTCACAGTCACTACACTTTTCATTGTCCTAATTTGGCAAGCCTGCTGATGTCATTCACCTTGAAATACACCTTTGGAGAAAGGATAACCCTATAAGCTCCATGGAGTATGCTATAACTATCGTAATGCTATAGTATGATGCACTAGTTAGGTAGGAGTTCTAATCCCAGGCATGGCAACTGTGAATCTGTGTGTGTTGTGTTTGTTTGTGTGTGTAGGGATCAATGCTTTTGAAGCCATTCACACTCACTACACCTCCCATTGCCCTACTGTAGTATGCCTTCTGATGTCAGTCACCTTGAAATACCCTTTGGCCATATATCAGCCTGATAAGCTCTGTGCACATATGATACCTCTGTAATACTGTAGTGTAGCAAACTAGTTAGTTAGGAGTTCTAATCCTGACCCTGCCTACTGCGATGGTGTGTGTGAGTCCCTGAGAGAGTGTGGTTGTGTCTTCCTTGACACGTGCTTTTGTGGACAGCCACATGTACTACACTTACCTTATCCCTCCTTTATCACTGTTGCTGATGTCACTCACCTTCAAAGATACCTTTGGACAGCTCTCCAACATGTAAGCTCCGTGGCGCATGCAATAACTGCATAACAATGTGGTAAGTGTGTGTTTATGTGTATTATCAGTGTCCTGAGTGGCTGCTAGGCTGATTGCATAATGGCAGGGTCCATTGCATTGTGGGTTTTGCCACATCATCATATTGAGGAGCTACATGTCCCATCATCAACATTACAAGGCCAACGTTTTCCAAACATTTTACAGATTCTAGTTGACAATCCTCAGCCATAAATGTGTACAGCCATGTGCAATTACCATGTGACAGTATGGATTAGTACACAATATAGGCAACCGTCATAATGCCCAGATACCACTCTCCACCCATGGATCTGACACAAACATGCTTAGCTCTTACTCTCCTACCCCCTTCCTTTCTTACTTTGTCTCTGTCTCTCTCACACCCTCTCTGGTGGATGTGAAAAAGTACACCTGCTTTACTTAGGCAGCAGCTTGTATTTTGTAAGTGATGCTCATGATCAGCTGATGGCCTGTGCATGAATTGCAGTTCCCCCACTAGCTGATTGCATGTGGAAAACCTGTGGTATCATTCCTATAGACAATTGCATGGAAACACATTCCTATAACTAAGAACATCATGTGGGTGTTGGCCCTTTTCATTCACTGTGAGCGGGACTTCATATGGGTGTTTGACAAGCCGCATCACAGAATGTAGTTGGATATACCTCTTACAGCATACACTGTGGAGACAGGCCAACAAACAGGAGGGGGATGTTCCAGACATGACTACAGAATGTAAGTGTTGCTCTTCTATATTTGAAATAATGTTGGTTTAACAGGGTTTGTGTGGATATGGCTGGTCTACATGATTTAATATCTATCATGACAGTGTGATGTGGTTGGGGAAACTCCCACCTGTAGAGCTATCTGCATACTGGCCAGTGTTTGGAGTCTTACATGTGTTGTGTTACTCACACATTTCCTATCGTTAGAAATACAGTTGCATACCCTGAGGATTGCAGTCAGTACATGGTGACAGCCATGTGAGTTACTGACTTCATATCCCTCAGTAGACATACGTCACAACAAGCCCTGTTACATAGGTTCATAGGTTCATAGCTAGGTACTAGGCTATCGGCCCAAGGGCCTATGTAAGCATAGCCAACAAGGTTCCCTGGCTTACGTCACCCAAAAAAGTTATTTTCCTGTGCCACTGTCAAGCAGAGATACGCAAGTGATCCCCGGGGTGTATTTCCTATTTCCCATCCACTCATCAAGATTTTTCTTGAGTGTTAATGAAGAACTTTGCTTGATATAGATGGGTAGCCTGTTCCAGAGTATGGGAAGTCTCTGAGACAGGAATCTATCCCTCCAGCATGTCCTGTTTATTGTGGTGACAAGCTTTAGGTCCCTTGAGCATGTAGCTTGGAGGGATTGGGATTTCTTTAGGTGTAGCATGTCCAACAGCCCTGGGTTTGACATAGCTTTATTTGTTAGGCAGAGATCACCTCAGAGTAGGCGATATGCTATGGAGTAAAGCTGGAGTTTTTTGAGTTGGTCAGTGTAGGGCATTTGTTTGAGACCAGTAATCCTCTTTGTAAGGTACTTCTGTTGCCTTTCCAGCTGCTGCAGATGTCTTGTGAGACACATTCCAAAAGGGGCGTTGTACTCTATAATGGGTCTGATGAGTGTCGAGTAGAGGGGAACAATGACCTCTTTTTTCCTGGATGAGAACCCTTTTATGATGAGGTGTGCCTACTGTGGTGTTCTGACTATCAAAGGAGAGACTACTGTCCACCTGAGTCCCAAAGTCTCTTATCACACATTCAGTGTTAAGTAGATTGCTGCCTATGTGGTAGTTCATGGGTACAGAGTTTTTACCAAAGGGAATGACACTAAACTTTTTGACATTGAGCTTGAGGCCATGGCTCTGACACCAGGCATCTGTCTGTCTGTCAGCAAGGCCCTTCTGTAGGATGTCCACATCATTTAGGGACTTGACTATGGCTCCTACTTTGCAGTCATGTGCGAATTTCATTAGCCAGAAGCCTTCTGTGTTAGCCTGTACTTCAGAGAAGTAGATACCAAACAGGAGAGCTCCCAGGATGGAACCCTGTGGTACTCCACTTGTTACTGTTTTGAGGTCAGATTTGGAGTCTGCAACTTTTACAGTGTGGGTTCTGTCAGTGAGCCAGTTGGCAACCCATCTTGTGACATAGGGTTTATACCTAGTTTAGTGAGTTTAGCTATAATTCTAGAATGGGGGATGGTGTTGAAAGCCTTGGTGAGGTCAATATAGGCTGTG
>NC_056725.1:244933365-244955865 GCF_019279795.1 Protopterus annectens | reverse complement strand
AACAGAAGGGACACACTGACAAGGTAGTTAGCACTGATAAGCCCAGGTCTCTCAGATGTGTGTATGACTGTTATGTGTTTGTCAATGTGTATATAACAGTATGTCACACTATATACTGTTCATAAGCAACCAGTACATCCCCCATTACCATACTGTGCAGGGCCTGGTGATGTTCTTCACATAACATGTAACCTGAAACACACCTCATCCTAAAAACTGTGTGATGTGTGGGATTAAGGCCACACACATCAGTAGCACTACATACCTAGGTAGGGGTTCTAGTCCCAGTGTTGCCAAGTAAATGTGTGTGTGTGTGTGTGTGTGTGTGTGTGTGTGTGTGTGTGTGTGTGTGTGTGTGTGTGTGTGTGTGTGTGTGTGTGTGTGTGAAGGGATCTGCTTCAGTTTGCATAATATGCATGTTCCAGGATGCCATCTTTCTGAAAACTGCCTGCCAAATACTAACATTTCACATGTATCATCCTGTGGAAATACATTCCATCAC
This sequence comes from Protopterus annectens, assembly GCF_019279795.1. Taxonomy (NCBI): domain Eukaryota; kingdom Metazoa; phylum Chordata; order Ceratodontiformes; family Protopteridae; genus Protopterus; species Protopterus annectens. The sequence continues at coordinate 244,955,363 of NC_056725.1, read as the reverse complement.
AACTAGTAGTAGATGTGTAAATGCCCTCTTCCCCACTGTATAGCTGTACAGTGATATTCGGGGTTGGTATATATAGCTGGGTGTGGATCTTGTGGACCCAGCCACTATCATTGCAGTTATTTTTGAGTGTATCCCCCACTTACTTGGCTGTAATACTGTACAGTTCATGTTAACAGGTTAAGTAGTTGTCAATCATACAATCTGTGGTTCGATACCAGCTGCATAATGAATCCAGTGCCCAAGAGGTAAATATCACCAAATATAAGAATAAAATACTGTCCAATAACGTTATTAAAAGCTTTAATTTAGACAAGACAAAATTCACATAAGTGCTTTCGTTTGGCTATGCCAAACTTTTTCAAACAGTTAAAACCTCACTTCCTGTCCCTTAAATAGGCAACAGTGCATTATAAATTTATTAATTAACCAATTAAAATTCACTGATTTGCGCACTCAACTAACACTAGCCTAACTGAAAAATAACAAACATTTCAACTTTCATTTAACGCACTTAATATTAACACATCAAATATAAGTACAAGTACAAATACACGATACTGTTTCAAAACATATGTATATACATTTACGCTACCTAAACCTAAGCGAACGGATGGACAACCTATATTTAAAATTAAATATAATAATACAATAAATAAGATATCAAACTCCAGTCGGGGGTATTTTTCTGTTGACAAATAATATCTATGCATCGAATCAATGATTTTAAACTTTATATAAAATAATCTAATTTAATCAATAAATAACATATTTATATATCAATATCATCCAATTAATATATATATATATACATAATATAAATAATTATAATATATAAATATGAATAAATATACATATACCATTATAAATATAAAATATAAAACACTTTATAAATAAAATGCTAAAATATTTCATAAAAACTTTATATATATATATATATATATATATATATATATATATATATATATATATATATATATATATATATATATATATATATATATATATATATATATATATATATATATCGCGTTTATACAAATTGAATATAATAATGAATATTCATGAATTCTATCCACTTAAAATTATGGTCTATATTTAATCATTATTCTTTATTTACAAAAGGCATTTTACATAATTCACCTCAGAATTTTTTATTTCCATTTAAATCTTTTTTTATTTATACATATATAATATAATATATAAAATATATATTAATATAATATATGTACCTCTATGTTATCGAGATAAAGATTTTAACTTTAAAATACTACTAATAGAAATATAATTATTTAAACCTGGCCAATTATTTGAATTAAGTCTAAGTTGCCATTCTAACTCTGCTTTCTCTAACAATGCCTGCCAGGCCCCCCCTCTCACATTTTGTTTAATAACATCAAGAACTACAAACTTAAACATATGTCCTGGGCAAGCTTTTACATGTTTCGCTAAAGCGTTAGTTTCATTTTCATCCCATATAGCTCTAACATGTTCACTTATATGCTCTTTTAACTTCCTTTCTGTCTTTCCTATGTAAAACATAGGACAACAAAATTAAAAACCACAATAAACCACCTTTTCGGTTGTACAACATGCTTTATGTTTTAAAATTACCTTGTTATTAGAAATGATCAATAAATTTGTTTCATATATGTATTTACAAAATTTACATTTACCACATCTAAACATCCTTCCAGATTCCTGTTTTCTATTTACTTCAAACAAATTTTTCATATTTTTTCCTTTTTTATAAACAATTATTGGCTTATCATCCAATACATTGTGTAGAGATGTATCATTCATCAATATTTGACAATTTTTGTTCAAAATTTTTCTTATGACATTACTATCAATACTATAATTGGTTATAAATGAATTTCTGAAACTTTTTAAAGTACTCATATGTATATTATTTTCAGAATTATTTTCCCTAATGTCATTGTTTGAACTTATACATCTATCTATATCTTGGATAATCGTTCCTAAATCTTCAGTTATACTATATAAATTTCAACAATGGTTCATAGAAATGACCTTCACGCTTTTTTACAACTTCAGAACATACATCAAGTATTAATGTGTCTGGATAGCCTCTATTTCTAAACATATTAGATAAAATTTCACATTCTTTTAAAAAATCCTCTTTCTTACTGACCATCCTTGCCGCCCGGACAAACTGACCCTTGATTACTGCTTTTTTTTTATGAAAGGATGGCAACTACTGAAGTGAAAATAATATGCATATGAGTACTTTAAAAAGTTTCAGAAATTCATTTATAACCAATTATAGTATTGATAGTAATGTCATAAGGAAAATTTTGAACAAAAATTGGCAAATATTGATGAATGATACATCTCTACACAATGTATTGGATGATAAGCCAATAATTGTTTATAAAAAAGGAAAAAATATGAAAAATTTGTTTGAAGTAAATAGAAAACAGGAATCTGGAAGGAAGTTTAGATGTGGTAAATGTAAATTTTGTAAATACATATATGAAACAAATTTATTGATAATTTCTAATAACAAGGTAATTTTAAAACATAAAGCATGTTGTACAACCGAAAAGGTGGTTTATTGTGGTTTTTGTTTTTGTTGTCCTATGTTTTACATAGGAAAGACAGAAAGGAAGTTAAAAGAGCATATAAGTGAACATGTTAGAGCTAATGGGATGAAAATGAAACTAACGCTTTAGCGAAACATGTAAAAGCTTGCCCAGGACATATATTTAAGTTTGTAGTTCTTGATGTTATTAAACAAAATGTGAGAGGGGGGCCTGGCAGGCATTGTTAGAGAAAGCAGAGTTAGAATGGCAACTTAGACTTAATTCAAATAATTGGCCAGGTTTAAATAATTATATTTTTATTAGTAGTATTTTAAAGTTAAAATCTTTATCTCGATAACATAGAGGTACATATATTATATTAATATATATTTTATATATTATATTATATATGTATAAATAAAAAAAGATTTAAATGGAAATAAAAATTCTGAGGTGAATTATGTAAAATGCCTTTTGTAAATAAAGAATAGTGATTAAATATAGACCATAATTTTAAGTGGATAGAATTCATGAATATTCATTATTATATTCAATTTGTATAAACGCGATATATTACACACACACATATATATATATATATATATATATATATGTATGTGTATATATATTTTTTTATATATACATATATATATATATATAAAGTTTTTATGAAATATTTTAGCATTTTATTTATAAAGTGTTTTATATTTTATATTTATAATGGTATATGTATATTTATTCATATTTATATATTTATATATTATAATTATTTATATTATGTATATATATTAATTGGATGATATTGATATATAAATATGTTATTTATTGATTAAATTAGATTATTTTATATAAAGTTTAAAATCATTGATTCGATGCATAGATATTATTTGTCAACAGAAAAATACCCCCAACTGGAGTTTGATATGTTATTTATTGTATTATTATATTTAATTTTAAATATAGGTTGTCCATCCGTTCGCTTAGGTTTAGGTAGCATAAATGTATATACATATATTTTGAAACAGTATCATGTATTTGTACTTGTACTTATATTTGATGTGTTAATATTAAGTGCGTTAAATGAAAGTTGAAATGTTTATTTTTCAGTTAGGCTAGTGTTAGTTGAGTGCGCAAATCAGTGAATTTTAATTGGTTAATTAATAAATTTATAATGCACTGTTGCCTATTTAAGGGACAGGAAGTGAGGTTTTAACTGTTTGAAAAAGTTTGGCATAGCCAAACGAAAGCGCTTATGTGAATTTTGTCTTGTCTAAATGAAAGCTTGGAATAACGTTATTGGACAATATTTTATTCTTATATTTGGTGATATTTACCTCTTGGGCACCAGATTCATCATGCAGCTGGTATTTTACTTTGTTTGGTGTTTGGTTTTTGGTATCTGTGGTTCGACACCACCTCACACCCTCCAAAGGGGAGGGCTGTGCCACCCACACCAACACACCTATGTTTACCAAGTTGAGGATTGCACTACATTGGGGAAGAAGACATATACCCTGCCAGTACCATCATCAATGACATTAAACTAGCAGGCTGTTTATTTCCCAATGTGTTGTTGTGCCTATTCTGTCTTGGTGGAATTACGTAGGCTAAAATTGGTTCCTTGCAAAAGTATATACATCCATGTGTACAGTATTCTCTGTGTATTGTATCAACACCAAAGCCTATGTGTGTGTTATTCACAAACATGTGGTGTGTACCACCAAGTACACTTACCATTGTCCACTGTAGAAGGGCTGCTGACATCAGCCACCATGCTCTCACCTGTATATACCACCAGAACTATCAGGCATGTGGCATATGCAGTAACTGCTATACAGACCTGTGACATGTGTTCAGCTGTACCCAGGATATGGCACAGTCAAGGTGTCACCACAGTGCCATACCCCTTGTAGGAAACAACAGCAGACCAACATTCTGCTGACACATGGACACCTACAACACAAATGGAATACATTATGGAGAATACAATCACTCAGTGTTAATAACAGCTAAAATGCATCATGGCTGGACAGCTACACATGACACTACCTGTGCTTAACCATGTATAGGGTGCATACTATGTGCATCCAACATAGTCAGCCCTCCAGCACCATCCTCAATACTGACACAGCCACAAGATAAGTCACTCTCCCTATCAATTACTGAATGGAGTAGTATGTTTTGTTACTTGTAGCTATGGCATAGATGTGAGCATGCAAGGGAATCAGATGGCTGAATGGGATGCCAGCAGATAGTAGACATCTATAGTGGCAGCATGAAATCTGTAACAAATACTGGTGTCACCATAGTAGCTAGTACTAGACAAGGTGACAAAACTCACTGCAGGAAATGCGGTGCACCAAATGTGTGTCCATAGGACACACACATACCAGTCAGGGAGGCTCACATACCCAACAATCTCAGCCAGCAGGACAGGTGTAGATAAACACAAAGAAAGGCTGTGCTAAGGCCTCTGACTGATGGCTATGGAGAACAGCCCCCCTCCAGACCTACACAGACAGGCTACAACAGGTCAGGCAGTGGGATGTTAGTTCTGAAGGGTAAGAAGTCTGAAACTGAAATGTAGGTCAATAAAACCTAAGAACTGTAGTACACTGATATGCCTCTAGTCTGCATGATAGGTCAGAATACAGAATGAAATGGAAGCCAACAGAATACCTGAAATACCAGTACGGTCATAACAAATGTTTACAGTTGTCAGGTGTGCCCCCCCCCCAATCCTATGTAGAAATGTAGTAACATGTATGTGTAGGTACAATAACAGTGGAGCACAGATTACCTGAGCCAGCCAAAGTAGCAGTATAGATTGTAGCGCATGTACAATATGCAGGGCTGTGTGTGTTAGGGTGGTGTGTGCTGTATATTGTGTGAGAGTGGTCAGCATGTAGGCATGGTGAGGTTTGTCCTGGTGGCCATTGACCAGTACTGCCGATGACAGGGTCAAGTTCTCACAATTGCAGTGCCCAATACAATGCATCCCAGCAAGACACATTCCAGCAGTAAGCCATTGTAATTGTTTGGATGTAATATCTGTCACCATCTGAAAGATGGAGATGGCATGAATGTGGGGACCAGACATACAAACAGTACACAGGTAGAAGTACCCTAGACAGACAGTGTATAAAATGTTACTGTCAAATGGATCCACCTTTGGAATTGTACATACAGGTTAGCAGCACATTAGTTGGGTCTGTAGTATGGAATACTGATGTCATCTGGCCAAACACTGGCAGACCACAAAGGTCACAGGTATGAAGTATTGAGAAACTGCTGATGTCCCTGCACAAGCCAGCATAAGTGGAATGCCCCTTGTATATCTGTGAGTCAGCTGCAAGTAGCTTCCATAGCACACATGCACCCAGCTCACCCCACTATCACCCACAGGTACCTCACAGGTCTTATCCCTGCTGTTGGGAATGAGTACAATATGACCCCCACCTCTGTATTGAAATAACTACAGAATGCAGCATGCTGAAGAGGTATTCCATGCAGGTGTGTTCCTAGATGTAAGCAGCACCCTGCCAGCATCCACACCACTGGGTCAATAAGGACAGAAACTATTGACATTAACTCATTAACCCCGATTACCTTCTCATGGTGCCTCTGTGCTTAACACCGAGCGTGCCATGAGAAGACACTAATTGCAAGCAGTTACCCCCAAGTGCCTTCCACAAGCATGAGGAACTCTATTGCAGATCTGTGGCTGAGCTTAATGCAAAACACACTGAAATCGTGTCTGAACTTGTAATTTATCTTATGCAGTTACAATTCAGTGTGATTTTATATTAAGGTCACATTAAAGTTTTACTTTAAAATCCCTTCCAAAGTAGTTATTAAAGTAATTGATAAAGCAAGTGGTGGCAGCCAATTGGATTCTTGCAATCCAAGTCACCACTTGCGTCACAACTCCACTCCTAATTTATAGATAAAGCATATTCTACACCCCCCCCCCCCTTCTTTATGCTCTTTTTTTTTTTTTTTTTTTGACTTGGCTGCTCTGTTTCTTGCAGATCAATTAACTTTGAGACTGTAGCAGAAAATACGTGTACACATTACTACACCACATTGTAAAGCACTTCAATCTTGCAGATTTTACATAAATAAAACTTGCATAAACTATGTCTGGCTCAGTATTGACTACATGCTGTGACACTTGACATGCTTAGTCCTCCTTCATGACTCAGGAATTGTGCTTAGAATGTCAAAAACTGAAGAAAATATAGAGGCAGTCTGCTTGCCTATATTGTTGGTGGTGTGGGTTCTTCTATTTTCCTGGGCCGGAGTGGCCCGTTCAACAGAATATTTGCCATATAATCTGATCTCTTGCAGTAAGGGCATTCTAAAGTGTTGAATGAGCACTAATGCTCATTATAACCAGAAATCATAGAAATCAATAAATTCTGCTATCAAGCCGGAATGAGTGTTTTGTGTACTTATTTATATACGTGTTTGTTTAATTACTTAATTTGAGCAATAAGTAACTAAAGTGGGCTAATGGGACACTGTTTCTGCCACAGAATGACAGAGAGGCACACCTCCAGTAAACATGCAAGACATTTATGTAGGTTGTCAGCATTTACTACTAAAGGACAAAATAGTAATGTGTTTGCTCGCAAGTTGACAAGAAGCAGTACGATTGTACGGATCTATTGGCTGAGAAGGGTTGAATGTAAGATGGCGCTTAGCAAGATCTGAGGCGAAAAAGGGGGAAAAAAATCCCCCGTAGTATTGTAAAGTCATTAAATAAACAATAGGGATGGTGTGAAACTGTGAGCTCTCTCACGGGCAAGTAAGGGAGTCATTTACTGTGTAGCAGTAGTATTGGTAAGTCTGTGAATCTGCTCAGGCGGGAGTCAAGGGATCAAGAGAACATTGTGAGTCTCTTTTGCTTTACATTTTTAGCCTGGACTTTTTGTATGATTGTAAGAAACTTTGGTTTTGAGATAACTGTAGGACAGTGGGCTAGTCTGTTACATGCATTGCAGCCAGCCATTCTAGTGAAAGGGCCGTGCACATTGACTTCTGGCTCTGTTGTTCACCTACATTGTTGTTGTGTGAAGGCATGTGAGCACGCTTAAGCCACTGAGAGTGGGAGGGAAAGATTTGGGTGCACGCATCAAATGGTGAAGGTTTTAAGTAATTTGTGAATGTCTTATAAACATTTTGGTTGTGAAAAGGTGATAGAAAATGCATTATTGTGAATATAAAAATTATACATACTGATTGTATCCCCTGTAGCTGCTCATCTTAGACTACCGTGGTGTAATGTTTGCAACCCTGCTATTGTTCGCTGTGCAGTTTCTGAAAGTTTTATGCTTTAGCGCCCCCCCCCTTGCATTTGTGCAGATGTACTAGTTCATGTGTTGTAAAGCAGAAGGATCTCCAGGCTCTTTCCTTTTTGTGAAGTTCTGTTTACATGTGGGTATTGAGTCGTCTAGTCTGGCCATCTGAAGTAAATGAGGCTGGGGATGACTGTTGTGACTCGGGGCCCTTTCTGTTTTACATGTTGTCAGCACCTGGCATTTATTGTGCTGTCTTTTTATAGGATTAGTTGGGTTGAGGTGGCTGACCATGTAATTCTGATGTCTGGTAACTGTGTGACAGACAGTAGCATTTTTTATTTTATTTATAAAAAGGCATACCTTATAAAGGTATGGTTGCTTTGGTGGTCACTTAGATGCTGTAGTTAGATTCCAGTCTTCTGGTCTGGATGAGTTCTAATAGATAATTCTAATAAATGGATGAGTTCTAATAGGAGACCGTCTTAGAAGTTGATGTTTTTCCCAGTAGACAAAGTGAAAGGAAAGACTAAGCTCAGAGCAGAATGTTATTGTTAGTAGCTCAGTTTTGAGCCATATGCACTACTTCACTCTAATTTAGACGTGTGGTTTCCCAGTGATCAGAACTGGGATTACACCAAGCTTGAAGTTTTGTTCATAAAACGGTGCCTTGAAATTAAATGCTTATGAGAGAACGCGAGTGACTTGAAATTACATTCATTGATGGTCTTTGTATTTATATTATCTTAATACTGTATTTCTGTCATTTATTTTTATATGTATGCATGTGTGTGTGTGTGTGTGTGTGTGTGTGTGTGTGTGTGTGTGTGTGTGTGTGTGTGTGTGTGTATATATATATATATATATATATATATATATATATATATATATATATATATATATATTACGCACACACATTTTTTTTTGCGTTTGTGGGTATGGTTGAAAATGACTTGTCAGTTCAGCTGAAATGAACAAGCATTTTTTTTCTACATTTTAGTTTTCTGTCTGTACAAAGCTATCCTAAGTTGTCCACTATTGTGAGTCTGTCCTCTGCTAACTATATATAATGCTAGGTAGTTCTAGTTGACAAGGTGTAGAGTGCTCCTGTATATATCATAGTCTTCTTGTCATTTTATTCTGTGGTTGTATTAATAAAATTAGATTCTATTATTTTGTATTTGTTTCTATAATGTTGTCTTGTGTTATGCTTGTTTGACTTGGGGGGGGGGGGTCTGAGGCCTTTGCTAGTTGGATTGGTGTGGTGCCACTGTTCAGAGTGACTGCAGTGGTGGAGGTATGCCTCTTGCCTTTGTCTTATGTTGTGCAGTTTTGTGCATATTGAATCACTGGCTGAATAAATGACATTGTAGAAAAGCGTGGGTTTCATTGTCTGTCATTCTCGTCAGTTATGATCTGTTGGAGGTTGAAGACTTTCATTATTGGCTCTTATGTTGGATTATTTTGAATGGTTTATTCTAGGCACATATGTGCTTTGGTCATTGATGGAACTGCCAAATGAAATAGTCTCCAGCTTGTGGCACCATGTTGTTCTTTTATTTCCTCGTTAATAGGTTAAGTGAAAAGGTCCTGATCAGTGGGCTGTTTTCAGATGTGTCTTGGGCCACTTGGCAACAACAAATGCTCAGTAAACTGCAAATGAAATTTCAACCAAGAAAAATACATTATTGTGTGTTCCTTCTATACTAAACATTGTATGCTTACCTACTCATGTTTATATGTATGCATTCAGGATCCTGTATGTGACCTACAGGAATCTGCGTAATTAATATGATCTATAAAGTAATTTCTGTTTACTGTGTGGCATAAAAGGAATAATGTGTACATTTATTTTTATTGTGTTGAATAAAAGACGTGTACAGTAGAAAATCCATTTCTCTAAGTGAACATGAGCAGAACACATTTTCAGAAAAATAACTTTTACATGTGTTTAGAATTAAAATAGATTTTAGGAGGAAATTATTCACAAGGCAAAATGAAATGGCAAAGGCACTGTTAGAGCTGCAGTAGAATATTAATGTACTGTGAAGTATTTGTAGATCAGGACCCTTTCACTTACCTCTCCTGTTTGGTATCTACTTCTCTAAAGTACAGGCTAACACAGAAGGCCTTTGGCTAATGAAGTTCGCAGATGACTGCAAACTAGGAGCCATACTGAGTCCCTATATGATGTGGACATCCTACAGAAGGGCCTCACTGAGACAGATGTCATTTTGGTGCATGTACATGCCAGGCATTATTACTGAAGGGTAATTTGGGGACATATTTCATTATGGTGCTTGTGCATACTTTGTCATTTTATTGTAAGGGTCCCTTGGGTGAATGTTTAATTTTGGTGCATGTTCTTGCCAGGAAGTGTTACTGGAAAGTTATTTGGGAAGCTATTTCATTCTGCTCCTCATACACACTTCAACATTTCACTTAGTGGTCCCTTGGGTGAATGTTTCATTTTGGTGCATGTTCTTACCAGCAAATGTTACTGAAGGGTTGTTTCTTTCCAGTGTGGTTAAAGATGAGCTCATTTGGAGAGCATAGTCTTAATTATTTTATATATTTTACATAAATATGATCACCTAGTCTCAGATGTAGCTAAGGAATGCCTTATGGTTATCCTTAGATAGGGATGCTAATTTTGATTCATAGTTTGCTTTAGAGGACTTTACAGGATGTCTTATTTGCTTGCTCAAGCTGAGAAGGATGTGCTTCCAGTTTTGCGACTATTCCTTCATGTTCTTAGGCAGTAGTTTCTTCCTCTTATTGTATAACCTGTTTATGGCAGATGTCCACCATACAGGCTGTTTTTATTTAGAGGATGTTGCTTTGGTCCTATCAACCTAGGCAATGCAATTGCATAGGTGTTTATACAGAGCATCAGTGTATATCCCATTATAGGTGCCCTTGCCATCAGGAGGCATTTTTTAGTTTAATTTCTCCTGGGGGGGGGGTGAGGTTGATGTAATCGCTACTTTGAATGAGACTGTTTTATGATCAGACTTCACCAGGGAGGACCACACTTGTGGTGGTAAACCAATCTCCCATGTTAGTGAGTACCAGATTGAGAATGTTTGGACCCTTTGTGGGGGGTTCCAAGACACTGGAGTTAACTAAGCCCAAGAATCTTTGGGCGAGCGTGTTAGTGCACATACAGTGTACCTAGTCCAGTCTTCCAGTATGATTGTAACAATGCTAACTGATGGCTTCTGGAGAAAAGGTTATGAATTACCCATTGACAATAATTACAGTTATATAGTTCTTTTACTTCAAAAAATGTTTAGTAAGCCACTTTCTTATTCCATCAATATCTCAAGTTAGTGATACTAACATTTTAAAAGCATCCCTGGTTATGTAGAAATGTTGGAATGATGATGAACAGCAACAGTGCTGATCAATATAACCAAACATTCTGAAAGTATATTCTGATTTAGTCTTTGTTTGTATTGAATAATGTCTGAGTGGTATGAGAGGCTTAGTATTTTATTGCTGATTGTTGGCATTGCTCAACCAGATATTTTGTACAATATTTCTGCCTTTTTTACTTCTGTATCTTAATCTAACCAGAGGAATGGTTAGATGAGATAACATGAATTACTACTGTTTGGACTAATTCTTACACAGATGAACCAGATAACCTAGCCATTTCTGCTTATAATTCTCTTTGTGATTATATTCAGTAGTTGCCTGAGTGAGGTAAAGGTTATTACTTGCTAACTACTAGCTACCATATATTTTGGGCATTTCTCCTGGCTTTGTCAGTCGTGTGGAAATTAGGTTGGAGGAATGGCTCAGTAATATCTGCTATACTATTTTACTGAATTACTCACATCTTCTCCTAACAGATGATGATGACTCTGTGTTCCATAACACCTGCATAAGGTAATATAATGAATGCCTACTCAACAGGTTATGTGCAGCAATTATCACCTGTGTCTGAACATGTATAACTTTCAAATGAATAAATGCAGCTCATTATCACATTAACAATAACTGCAGTTTCATTATAGCACTGAGTCATTATCACTTTTTAGGTAAAACTCTCAGCTGCTGTCACTGTTATTCACATAAGTAGAAGTTGTTATCACATTGATGAATGCACAAGCCAGACTTGGGTTTTTGTCTACAAAGTCATTTCAAGCCAACCGCCCACCAGTTTCTGTCATTTTTACAATTTGTTTGATATGCAGTAAAGTCCTCATTGTGGTTATATGCTTCATATCTTTGTGAAATACTGCAAGGAGATTACATTACATTACTGAATGGGCACATGTAAAGAGAAAAGTAAGGCAGACTGCTGACACTGAAGGAGGTCATGAGACGAAAGTGGTATCAGCAGTCTGAGTGGGCAGCCAGCACAGCTATGGGACACTTCAAATAACCAACATCTGGAGCCCCATGCCTGTCCTTGGCATATTAGTGGAGCAGCAGTCCTTACCCTGCTTTTTCTCTTTACATGTGCCCTTTCTGTGCCCCCTTGTCAGTCTTGTGTGTAATTTGGTGTTTTCACGGGTAGTAGGTATGTACCTCTGAAGTGTCATCACCACTTATGTACCTAATGGAAAGAATACTGCCCCTGTGGATAGGATGGAAGATTTGGATGGGCTAACCAGGTAATGCATATGATATTCATACATATGTAGTCTTCCAATACATCTATCAAATATCAGTAGTAATCTGTTTGCATTTTCTTTCCTCAGCATGTTTGTCCACCTTCTGACACTCACATGGCTTCACGACCATGTGTAGATTTAGATGGCAGGAAGGGCTTACTAATACAGAAATTGATTCCTTAGGTCCATTGCTGAATGGACACATGTAAAGAGAAAAGACATAGGTAAGGCAGACTGCTGACACTGAAGGAGGTTGTGAGACTGCAGTGTTATCAGCTGTCTGAGTGGGTAGTCAGCACAGCTATTGGACCGATGAGATGGCCTTGCCTGGCACTGTCCCATGCCTGTCCTGGGTTCATTAGTGGAGTGGCAGTCCTTACCTTGCTTTTTCTATTTACATGTACCGATTCAGCAGTATGTTGGCTACACCAAGAATGTGTATATTTACAATCATATGTGTCTACATGGTAAAACAACTGCTTCTGCATGCTGTACACATGTGCATATATCAGTTTTGTTAGGACTTAGGTTATGGAAAGTTATGATATTTTCATATTTTGGTAAATAACTTTGCAAGGGAGCATGTCAGTGTGCCAAGTAATACCTCATTTGGAGGACAGTATTAACAGTTCCAACATGGTAAAAGAATGGTGCCTGTATGTTGCACACATGTGCAGATATCAAAGTTTGTTTCAGCTTGGGTTATGGAAATTATTATTTTTTTCATATTTTGGTAAATAACTTTGCAAGGGAGCACCTGAATGTGCTAAGTAATACCTCATTTTGAAGGCAGTATTGATAGTTCTAACATGGGAAAATAATGGTGCCTGTATGTTGTACTCATGTGCAGATATCAAAGTTTGTTTTGGAGTTAGGTTATGGAAATTATTTTTTTTCATATTTTGGCAGATAGCTTTGTAAGGGAGCATCTGAATGTGCCAAGTAATACTTCATTTTGAAGACAGTATTGCTGGTTCCAACATGGTAAACGAATTGTGCCTGTATGTTGGACACATGTGCAGATATCAAAGTTTGTTTGGAATTAGGTTATGGTAATTATGATTTTTTTTATATTTTGGTAAATAACTTTGCAAGGGAGCATGTCAGTGTGCCATGTAATACCTCATTTTAAAGACAGTGTTACTCATTACAACATGGCAAAAGAGCTGTGTATGCGCACTGTACACATGTACAGATATCACAGTTTGTTTAGTCTTGTACGATTATGAAAATTATACATTTACAATACTTCTCATTATTATGCCCATATATTTGCAAGGGAACATGGTGATCACACAAATTATGCATCATTTTGAAGCTGACATTCATATGCACAGCTTCTACACTGATATGTAGGCTCTGTCTGTTACAGGTGATGAGATATTATGTTTTGTTTATTTATCAATTATGAGAAATAATATATTAATCGTATTTCTGTGAATACCTCAAGAAAGGAGCATCACACAGTAATGGTTAAGGTATCATTTTAAAGTGGACATTCATATTAACAAATTAAATTCAAATTGTATGGGTCTGCATGGTACATTGACCAATATATTGTGCTTTGTTTTTCCAAAAAGGTAAAAAATATGCACAATATCAGCCTTCCTTGCCAAATATTTAATAATGACTTTGGTATGCACTATCAACATTTACACTGTTGGAAAGGTCAGTGTCTGCTGAACAACATTCACGTTTACAGTTTTAGTCTAGCTCTTATAGTTAAAGAGTTATGAACATTTGTTTTCTGAATGGTATTACAAATGGATTTTCTGAAAATGAGCTCAGGCTGCACTGTTGTTCCTATGGTGGAATTAAGCAGGCAGCTTTTCTGAGCTGCTCCGGAGTGAATGAGTTAACACCTTGCACACGTACCCTGTCACCCCAGGGGAATATAGTGGCTTGCAGTCTGGGATTGTAGGAGTGACACAATGCAATGGCCTGCTACAGATCACCTGCATCACTACCAAATGCCTTACAGTCCTCTGCCAAAGGCCTGTGTCTCACCCATACTGCCAATGTATGTTATGTCATGGACTCCCAAATAACAACATAACACAGTCTGCAGAACCCAAATGCAACTCCATGTTGGCAAATCCCAGTAACATGTCCACCATGTCCTATTGCATGAACTGTGGATCAACACCAAAATACTGCTGGGATGAAGTCATAACTATAGGGAACTTATCAGACAATGTTTGCATAATGTTTGGAAGAAGGTAGCATAACAGTAGGGTAGGAGCATGGACGTCATGGAGTGTGTAAAGTCTGAAACTCAGCCATGTGCACATACTATCCCTGCCTGCAAACACAGGAATGGGTGGCTACAAACCTGCTTGTAAACCACAATGTGAAGGGGTAATGAACAGAAATATGACCCCTGCCTCTGGGTAACCTGTGTGAATCTGTACAGCTGTGAGGTATGGCTACAACAGGATATGGCCATACTGTCACGTCGATGGATGCACAAACATGGGATCCTCAGCCACCACTGTACCAAGGTGCTGAACCATTTACACTGACCCATCAGCAGGTGTCTGCAGCTTCCCCTTCAGAATGGCATGCCTGTGCAAGAATATGTAGGCTGCAGACCGCAGTATTGGACAAAGCTTCATTCATCTTGTGCTCCCCAGGAAATTACTGCAAGCAAATATGTATACCTGACAGTAGTTGATGACATAAAACATCACAGTATAAAACAGTACATGTGTCAGGCTATCTCCGCTAACATCAAAACCATGTAGCAGAAGCAGCACAGACACAATTATCTACAGTAACTGACTATCCTTTGTCCATTTTGACCCCATACTGTCAACCGATCTACAGATATCCTGCAGAAACAGATTGCTAGCTGTATGTGTAGAACACAAAACCCTGCACTGGAGTACAACCTACCTGGAATATATTCACAGATTCAGTACAGAAGGTCATACTGGGCATGATCACACACTTAACAGAAATGAAGCCCATGTCTGGCAACAACATTGGACTATACATATCTGACAGTCACAGATGCTTGTGCATACACTCCACATTGCACACGAGCCATGCGTTGCACACGCATTGGATAGGAATACACACATATATCCAAGGACAACACACTATAATAGGCCAAACTTACACATACATAGATGTGTGGAAGAGAGTGACAGACCGTGACAAACAGCCTCCCATCATGAGGCCTGTCCCACCCATCACACATCCAATTGGCTAAAACCACATGATGTGCAAATGTCAATCACTGCAGACATTTGCCTCTGGTATCCATCAGCACTATAGTGTCTGTGGTGCTTGTGATAACTGTGTAGCATGACTGTAGAGGTCAATAATCATCTAGCAGTTGTATACATGTATCTGTGAGATATAAACCTGTGTGTGCCTGAGTGTTGTGTGTCTCCTTCCAGATGAATGGTTTATGGCCCTTTGCACACACACTGCACTCCCCATTGCCCTACTTTGGCAAGCCTGCTGATGTCATTCACCTTGAAATACACCTTTGGTGACAAAGTAGTCCTATAAGCTCCGTGGCTTGTGCTATAACTGAGTAATGCTGTAGTGTGATGTACTAGTTAGATAGAAGTTCTAATCCCAGTTATGGCAACTGTAAAATGTTGTGTGCATGTTTGTCTGTGTAGGGATCAATGCTTTTGAGGCGATTCACAATCACTGCAATTTCCATTGCCCTACTGTGACAGGATTGCTGATGTCATTCACTTTGAAATACACCTTTGGGGAAGAAGTAGCCCAGTAAGTTCCATGGTGTGTTCTGTAACTGTGTGATGCTATAGTGTGATGTACTAGTTAGGGAGGAGTTCTAATCCTGCCTATGGCAACTGTAAAACTTTGTGTTTGTGTTTATTTATGTAGGGATCAGTGCTTTTGAGGCCATTCACAGTCACTACAATTTACAATTCCCTACTTTGGCAGGGCTGCTGATGTCATTCACTTTGAAATACACCTTTGGGGAAAGAGTAGTCCAGTAAGCTCTGTGATGCATGCTATAACTGTGTAATTCTGTAGTGTGCTGTACTAGTTAATTAGGAGTTCTAATCCCGGTTATGGAAACTGTAAAACTCTATGTATGTGTGTGTGTGTGTGTGTGTGTGTGTGTGTGTGTGTGTGTGTGTGTGTGTGTGTGTGTGTGTGTGTGGGGATCAATGCTTTTGTGTCCATTCACAGCCACTAGGCACTCTTAAAAATGGAGAACATCGATATCTGTGCAGTTACAAGAGACCTGATCCAAGGCTCCAGAGAGCACCCCTGCAAATCATTTACAGCTCTTACCACACCTGTCGGCCACCAAACCAGGACCAAAACACTAAAGGTGGAGGAGTGTCCATATTCACCAAGAATATTCACACCTCCAAGCTACATGCCCAACACAATGCATTTGAAATACTCCTGGTGCAACTAACACTAGGTAAGACTGCAATCCAAATTGTATAGCTTTCTACAGATCCCCCACCATGCCCCAAGATTCCAACTACACCTTTCTAAACATACTGGAAAATACTATGATACAACCAAACACCCTAATACTGGTTGACTTACACTACCCTACCATTAACTGGGAAAATTACTTCTGTACCAACATGTGTGCCCAACGGTTCTTGGAAGTTATAATTCCCAATGCCCTGGATCAAGTAACCCATAGTCCCAACAGGGGCTCCAATATCCTAGACCTGGTCATTACCAACATGGGAAATCAATGCTCAACACCTATGGTCACCTCATTGGTGGTCAGGTCTACCCATAAACTAATCACCCTTAACATCCACATCCCTCCCTCACACCCCAGTAAAAAAACCTCCATAACACATATCTCCGAAGCCAACTTTATGCTACACATGTCAGACATGACTAATGTCATGACACCTGTGCAGATGGGAACTGAAAGGACGACTGCTGAATCCTACACTAAGGCACTGTACAAGCACATCCACTCGTGCATGAATTGTGCTATCCCAAATACAACCAAGACACTCCCCACCAAGGAAAGGAAGCCAATGTGGTGGTCCCCTGCCATAAACAAACTGTACAACAAAAGGAAGAAACTTTTGCAGAAAAGAGGTAATTTCCAGGATGCAAAATACTCCCTTACCACCCTCAGTAAGAAGCTGAGATCCCTCATAAAATCCTCCAAAGTTAATTATGAACATAATATAGCCAAATATGCCAAAGACAACTACAAGCCATTCCATAGCTATGTCAGGAATCTAAATGGCAATGCTCATATCTGCTCTGAGCTACAACAGGATGGTATTAAATATACACAATAAAACCAAAATCGAGCAGAATCCAGACCAAAAGTGTACTGATAACCAAAAACAAACCAAAGTCTGGAAAAACAAAGCAGGATGTATTAAATATACTGATCCCAAGGATATTGTCAAAATCCTGGTAGATTGATTCAGTGCCAACTGCACCCCCCTCCCACCACCTAAAGGGCCCATCACAATACTGAAACTTTGCCAGATTCCAGTAATAAATGCCACACAGGTAAAAAAACACACTCTCCAGAGTTAAGAAAACAGCATCCATGGGACCAGACAACATCCTGGGGTGTGTACTACATGAACTACAAAATGAACTGGCACCTCACCTACGTGCCATGTCTAATCATAGCCACACCTCAGGCTTCGTGCCCACTGAGTGTCGCACAGCTACAGTTATCCCATTCCACAATTGGGGATCCACCTTGGATCTTGGGAACTACTGCCCTAGCAATATGACATGCCTGATCTGCAAAGTCATGGAATGTATTATCATAGAACTTATAAACAAAGACATTGGCAACCTGCAAACACTGGACACCACCCAGGTTGGGTTTGTGAAGGGACAATCATGTCTCCTGAACCTAACTGACATCTTTGAATCAGTCTCCAGAGCTGTGGACAAGGGTAAGGCAGTTCACACAACCTATCCGGACCTCGCCCAGGCCTTCAACACCATCCCCCAGTCTGGAATCATAGATAAACATACTAAGTTGGCCATTAATCCCTACATCACCTGATGGGTTGCCAACTTCCATACTGACAGAACCCACACTGTAAAAGTAGGTGACTCCAAATCCAGCCCCAGACAAGTGACATTTGGCATACCTCAGGGTACAGTCCTGGGTCCTGGGACAATTCTTGTTTGGCATCTACTGCTCTGAAGTACAGACCAACACTAACCAACTCTGGCTAATAAAGGTTGCAGATGACTGCAAACTGGGAGCCAATATTGAATCCCCACATGTTGTGGATATTCTACAGAAGGGCCTTTCAGAAAGAGATGCTTGGTGCCTGCACCATGGCCTCAAGCTCAATGCCAAGAAATGTATAGTTATCCCCTTTGGGAAGGGACATGTACCCATTGAGTTCCACATAGGTGGTAGTACACTAAACACCTAAAGTGTGATAAGAGACTTAGAGATACAGGTGGACAGTGGTCTCACCTTTGACAACCACATCACCACAACAGTCAGGAAATCCACATGTGTGGCAAACCTCATCACTAAGGGCTTTTCATCCAGGAAAAAGGAGGCCATTGTCCCACTGTAGTCATCTGTCAGTAGACCCAGTACAGACTACAATGCCCCATTTGGTATGTAACTCACAAGACATCTGCAACAACTAGAAAGGCTGCAGACATATCTCACTAAAAGAATCACAGGCCTAAACCAGATGCCCTATGCTGACCATCTGAAAATCATCCAGCTATACTTTGTCACATATCGTGTACTCAGAGGCGATCTCTGTTTTACTTACAGTGCCATGTCAAACCCAGAGCTGTTGGACATGCTACACTTAAAGAAATCCCAATCCCTCAGAGCCACACACTCCAGGGATCCAAACCTTATCATCACAATGAACAAAACATGCTGGAGGGATTTTTTCCTGACCCAGAGACTCACCAGACTCTGGAATAGAGTGCCCATACATGTCAAGCAGAGTGCCTCTTTGGAGCTCTTCAAAAGGAACCTTGATTGGATGGGAGATAGGAAATTCACCTCAGGGATCATGTCAGTCACCTGCTAGACAGAGGTCCAGGGAAGTAAATATTGTGGGAAGACATAGCCAGACAACTGTCATGGCTAGACATGTATAGGCACTAGGGTCAATAGCCTAGTACCAAATTATGAACCTATGAACTATAGTTTCCATTGCCCTCCCTTGGCAAGCCTGCTGATGTCATTCACTTTGAAATACACCTTTGGGAAAGGAGTAGCCAAATATGCTCCATGGCACTTGCTATAACTGTGTAATGCTGTACTGTGATGTACTAGTTAGGTAGGAGTTCTAAACCCAGACAAGGCAACGGTAAAACTTTGTGCGTGTGTTTGCCTGTGTAGGGATCAATTTTTGAGGCCATTCACAGTCACTACAACTTTCATTGCCCTACTTTGGCAAGCCTACTGATGTCATTCACCTTGAAATACACATCTGGGGAAAGAGTAACCCAGTAAGCTCCATGGTGCATGCTGTAATGCAAAATGCTGTAGTGTGATGTACTAGTTCAGTAGGAGGTCTAATCCCAGACATGGAAACTGCAAAATGTTGTGTGTTTGTCTGTGTAGGGATCAATGCTTTTGAGGCTATTCACAGTCACTACAACTTCCATTGCTCTACTTTGGCAAGCCTGCTGATGTCATTCACCTTGAAATACTCCTTTGGGGAACCAATAGCCCAGTAAGCTCCTTGGCGTGTGCTATAACTGCATAATGCTATAGTGTGATGCACTAATTAGGTAGGAGTTCTAATCCCTGCCATTGCAACTGTGAGACTCTTTGTGTTTGTCATTAGTATCCTGGGTGGAGGTAGCTGTCAGTGTGTAATAACAGGACTCATTTTGGAGCAGGTTTTTCAAATTTCTTATGTGGTGGGCCTATTATATGTCACAATGTCCACCTTACAAGGGCAACAGATGTCAAACAACAGAGAGGCTGGTGTAGACAATCCATACCCCTACATGTGACATCATGAATTGGGGAACAATATAGGCAACCGTTGTATTATCCAGAGAACACTCTCCACCCATGTCTCATACACAAACACACTTGGCTAGGCAACAACCACTATGTTGGTAGTTCCCTGCATATTGCCTACAGATAGTAGCCATGGTGTGATTGCAGTGGACTACAGAGGACATGGCACCCTGTTCCATCCCTACAATAGGCAAATCATTGCATACAGTGGTCCTTTGCTATGTTCCCCACTGGACACCTGCAACAACTGTAGAGTCAGCAAATGTAACCCATAAAGAAAATACCATGCCTTCTACACATGCCCTGTATGGACAGATGCCACTGACACCAGTGAATACCTGTATCATGCTGTCAATGTAGGTGCAGGGCCAACCTGGTTTCCATTGCCAGTTCTCACCACATGAGGTCAGGAATTGCACATCAGATGATAATAAGCTGTCTACACACCATGCCCCAGACACCCCAGGTACACTTCCACATGTCACAGAGCATGCATGTGGGATGTGTGCACATCCCAAACACTGTCCATGTTATGGAATACAGAACACATACATGGCAAACATTGCCCAGCACTGGCTACCCACAATAGTAACCCAGATGAGTGGATAGTGAATACAATACCGACCTATGTGGGCCAATCAAAAGAATACACCCCTGAGCCACACTGCAGACCATTGTCATGTGGCCTGATCCCAAGGTATACCATTTACCTAGCCTTGAACAGCCTTCTGGGACAGTCAACCACTACACACCTTTGAAGCAATGCACCCATGTATGTCAGTACTGGCAAACCTGTGACTGTGTGTGTGTGTGTGTGTGTGTGTGTGTGTGTGTGTGTGTGTGTGTGTGTGTGTGTGTGTGTGTGTGTGTAGTATAATGATTTGGGTGCCATTCACACTCACTACACCTCCCATTGACCTACTGAAGCATGCCTTCTGATGTCAGACACCTTGACATACCCTTTGCCCATATATCAGCCTGATAATTACTGTGGTGCATATGATACTTGCATATTACTGTAGTGTGGCAAAATAGTTAGGAATTTTAATCCTGACCCTGCCAACTGTGATAATGTGTGTGAGTCCCTGAGAGACTGTAGCTATGTTATCCTTGACAACTGTTCTTGTGGACAGGCACATATAAAGCACCTACCTTATCCCTCCTTTGTCACTGTTGCTGATGTCACTCACCATCAAATATACCTTTGGACAGCTCCCCAACATGTAAGCTCTGTGGCGCGTGCAATAACTGCATAGACATGTAATAGCCGTACATAGTCAGGCAGGGGTCTGAAACCCTGTACTGGTAAGTGTGTGACACAAGCATACTTAACTTTTACTCTCCTACACCCTCCCTGTCTTACTTTGCCTCTGTCTGTCTCTCTCACTCCCTCTCTGGTGGATGTGGAGAAGTACACCTGCTTTGCTTAGGCAGCAGCTTGTGTTTTGTAAGTGATGCTCATGATCAACTGATGACCTGTGCACAAATTGAAGTCCCCCACTAGCTGATTGCATGTGGGACAGCTGTGGTAACATTCCCATAGTCAATTGCATGGAAACAC